>NC_054080.1:46948248-47103248 GCF_017639655.2 Falco naumanni | reverse complement strand
GAAAAATGGGTCTTCATGTGTATTGAGACTAATTGGTAGTTTTAGTTGGTTCAAGGAATTGTCACCAAATTACCACCTGATATTCCAGTCATTAAGGTCTCCTGTCACCTCTTCTCAGTTCTTGTAAAACATTTCTGACAAAAGGGTCTTTTTCTTAACTCAGTGTTTACTCTTTTTCCAGTAATGTAGAAAGGTTGCAGGCAGAATTCTTCTTCAGATCTTTCTTTCTCTCCACTTTCTCCACCCACCCACTCTGTGTTGTCCTTATCTTTTCCCCAGCATGCACAAAGCTTCTCCTGTTACAACTTTGCTAATTCTGTCCTGGCTTCCCTACTCCTGGCAAGTGTCTGTTGAGTTGTATATGTTGCCTCTAATGATGGATTAAACAAAACAAAAAAAACCAAAAACAAACAAACAAACACAAAGAATCAGAAGTTTCATAATAGATGAGACACAGAGTTACTAAAAGAATATTATTTTTTTTCTTTTTAAATATAGAGCCATGCACTACCAGTATTTACCCACTGGCTGCTCAAGAGTAGCATTACCTACACCCAGGTTGAATGAACCTTCATTAGTAAGAAGTCCTCCCCCATTTAAATGTTATGTTGAAGATTTAATATTTTTTTTTTTTTTTTTTTAATGAAGAACAAAGCATCATTGCATTTGACAGAGAAAATTTGCAGGCACTATTATCTTTCTCATTTTGAACAGTTGCTCAAATAAAAAAAAAATTGCTTTGCATTACTTGCTTTGTTATCATTGCTTCTGTAAATTCAAGCAGGTTTTTATTTCATCAGAATTTTTGGCATGTCATGCAATTCTCCCTCCTAGGTGACTGTGAGTATTGCAGGTGGCTAGAAGCAATCTCCCAGATGTTTTGACTTTGGCCAAAGTTAATGTGGCACGACTTCTGCTCCTTTACAAAGTGCACTGGGGATTATGTAGATAATTTTACAACAGTAATGTATTATTCAAACCTTTCATTGGAATCAGGATGTGTCTTTTACTATTCTCCTACTCTTGTTTTGCTAATGCATTGTTTAAAACCAAAGACTAAAGTCTTTTACAAATTTTAATTTCATATATTGACTGTTGTTGTGTACTCATTACAGTTGTATGTTATTCTACCTGGTAAGTAAAGATGATGAAAATGGTCCTGGACTTTCCAGGTGTATGCACAAAACGAGAAAGCATGGCAATATCTAGGCTAGCTTGAATGTGAGGCACATGTTTGCACAGCAAAGGCAGGCCTAAGTTTTTAGAAGACGCTAATGAACAGGCAGGTCTTGGAGACTTCAGGAATGGAATCGGCTTCACAGTGGTACTACAGGTACATGAAACTGTGTCAGTTGGAAAGAGTCACAGTAGTCAAAAGACTGCACCACCATACGTTTAGTATATCACCATACATTCTGACACGCCCCTCCTACAGGGCGCATGCAGACATTTCCTGAAAGCCATCATTATCAAGCCACCAGACCAGAGATGCATAAGAGGTCACAGCTCTACTCCTTAAGAATAATTTCTGGCTGAATTACAGCAGTAATGACAATTTTTACATTACAACTCACTAAAAGATTTTCTGTTCTATACTTCAGATAAAGCTGCCTAAAGAATTACTCAGTTTTCTAGGATTCCAGCTTCAAGAATTACCCACAACGAGAAATGTAACACAACTAAACACTTAAACTATCAGGTGCTAACACTTATTTTAGAAGCTTTACATCATTACTGCATCATTCACTGTGATGTGATGAGGCAGTTAATTACATCAATAACAAAAGATGAATGTAAAATGCAAAAAACCTGAAAGGACCACAGTCAAAAGATGGTGGGATGGAGACGATTGTGTACACAGCAGGCAGTGTAGAAAGAAAGAGGATGAAAAGCAGCATTGCCATGTAGAAGTTATTGGATCTGGAAGCCTTAAAGACCCTCTCTTGGGGGACATTGCAGCACATCACTGCCCAGCACTGCAGGTACATTGAAGTGTGGAGGCGGAACACGTTGATTGCTGGGAGACATGGAGCATAAAAAGATCCCATCCTAGAAAAGAAGAAAAAAAAAAAAAATAACCACTTTGTTGCAGGACTTCTGTATTCCTAGATATGCTATCCACTCCCTATGTCAATGTGCTTTGCAGTCATACGCACTGTGCACTCAGAAATCAAGTTCATAAAACCATCTTTATATTTTTTTACTGGTCTTGTTTTGTCAGTCTTTTTTTAAGAAGAACAAGAGGCACATGAAGAGAATTCTCTATATGAAATTTTTGTTTCAAAGCTACAAAGCCCTCTTTCCCTGAAAACTAAATGATCACCTAATGAAATGTTTTTCACTCTTACTTTGTCCCTTTAGTTCAGGTAGCATCTCACTTGTGTTGTATAACAAAGGATAGGCCTAAAGCTAGGTATTACCAAAATAAGCTAGTTTAGTCTTTATTATTATTCTTAATATGCTATCACCATTTTAGGAAGGATTTTTTTGCTCTAGTTGACATGTATTTTACTTCTATTACCATGGTTCTTTAGTGCTTTATTCCAACAAACTGTTTATTGATTCTGCTAAATAGGGTTTTTTTCCTTATTGTGTGTAGTTGCATAGTTATGACATTGAAATAGTTGGGCCCATTTTATTTTTATCACACCTTGTTTATTGTGTCATGCTGACTGAAAAGCAACTATTTTCATTTGCCTGGACAAACAGTGCAGAATGTAAGAAATCGGGAACCTACTTTTTCCTTAATCATTGTCCAGATGACCAGGGCTGAGCTACTTTGCCTCTGAGTGCCACAGTTTTTCTTTTTAAAAAACAGGCAATAGATCTACATTGTTGGAAAGACCTTCCAAGTACAGAAATATTATGACAGACTCTATGATATTAGTATCTTGCCTTCCTCTTTCAGTATATCTTCAATGAAAAGACCAAGGGTTTGCAGTTCTGCAGTTGAAGGGAGAGAGCACCTTGTGGTCCTGTTCCTTAGTCTCATGGAAATCAGTTGCAAAACACTCCTCAATTTCGAGAAGTTCAGAATCTGGGTACCTTATGGCCATTGTCATAATATTTCAGTATAATATTTATTATATGGTAGACAAACTCTTGCCAAAGCTTATTAATACAGATAAGACTTTCAAATTATATGCATCCCACTTGCTTTGTGAAAACACAGAGAAGGAGGTGAGAAGAAGTTTCCTAACTTCTCTCTCTTGTACACAAAAATAACTGGACACATACATGCCATTTGTATCCTCTCTAGCTCTGTGGTAACATCAGCTCACCAGCTGCGCTTGAAACTCTCTTTTATTCTGTTTCAGATGAGGACAAGCATGTGCAATAGAATTTGAAAAGCTCAGATAGAACAGAAACCAATTTATGTATGTATTAAAGATAAACATGGTTTAGGCATTGTATGTTTATCATAATTCTGTCAACCTTCTTTTATTCACCTGATGTATCTGGTTCAGTTTAAATCACCAGACATTATTTTGAAAAACATTAAAGGTTAGTGCCTTACTTGGCCATGCAAATATCAGTTAGCATGTAAATGTGGTCCCAACCCTGCGACAAAGAATGCTATATCTAAATAGTATCACAAAAGCACAAGTCACAGTTTCTGTGCCAGAATGTGTATATTGTGGCATAGCAGAAGTCCGCAGAGTCTTTACATGTAATGAAGTATAAAAATTATAGGTATGTATAGAAGTTTTGTTAGACAATAATCAGGAACTGACTCCCTCACAGAATCCTCAGCATCTCTCAAGTAGAGAATAATTTCCAACGTATCTTCAAAAGTGTTAGTTACAACAGTAGGAAGTATCAGTGCCATCAATTGTGCATAAAATTGCAAGCAGAGCTTATGCTACAGCCTCATCATTTTGATGAATAGCAGCCTGACAAACGTTTCCTACCAGAAATTTGAACACTAGTCCTAAGGCAGATACCAAGATGCCAATCACAAAGCTAAGCTGCTTCGCTAAGGTGCAGAACACAGTATGGGTGCTTCACATGCCAGCAGCTGGGCTGGACTCCCTTCAACGACACTCTTATGGCATGCCATCACTACTAGGCCATAGGCGGTGCAATGCTCATCCCCAGCAATGTACTCTCCTGAGCAAGCGCATGGTGCTGCTGTCAGGGCCCTCAGTGCATCCCCTCAACAGTGTTTGGTTGTGAGAGCTGCAAGATATTTTCAGCATCTTTCTTTGCTGTATTTCTGCAGCATTTCTTTGACATGTACACAACACACAACCTTTTTTGCTTTACAGAAGTAAGGGCTTTCACCAAGCAAAAAGTCTGATCAGCAGTCATATTAAATGTCAAAAATTAGGCCTTAGCAAGAACTAACTTTGAGAAGTCAATAGTGCTTGAGGAGGACAGTTCTCAAGGAACACTGAGAATCTTGCATGATGGCTCTACACACTGGTGTTCTTTATCATTCATCTAAAGTCCAAAAATGGATAGAAACATAGAATTCTTCTCCTCTAGGACTAAGGACTTATACTGAGCAGTAGCACTTTATGCGCATTCACGTGCCTGTACATATTGTGCTAGGTTAACAGTTGCACTTCATGATCTTAAAGTCTTTTCCAACCTAAATGATTCCATGACTCTAGGCTTCTATACATGAATTTGGTTTAGGACACATGAGAAAAGAGTGGTAAGGTATTTTGAAAGGCTGAAATTCAAAGTGAAACACTACAGGCCAGGTCATTGCTCCAGCAAGCAGTCAGTCAACAAAAAGATAAGATTCATCTATGCATTTTTTACTGGTTGATCTTACCAGCTCATTCCAAAATCCTGATCCATCTTGTCCCATAATCTTACCCCAGAACTAGTTTTGAAGTGGTCCCACTGATTGCAGTGTACCAGAGTTTGGTTTGTATTGTATTACACTTCCATCAAACTAAAGCAATGGGACAGAATCAGCATTTCAGAATGATCTTTCATAGATACAACTAAATACTGCAGTCCTGCAGGTGCAACATGCTTTGGCACACCTACCAGATCATGCCTTGGTTAAAGATCAGTCCCAGCACATTTCCACTTATATCAAACTCAGAATATGATGGCTGAAAGACATAATACAGATACTTTCATAAGGCTTACATGAAGGGTTTTAAGATGACTTACAGTAGATTAAATTTGTCATTTCCAACAGGAGCAGCATACTAGCATCTTGTTGTAAGGCCTCTTGTTGCATCTTGTCAGTGAATTGTGAAACAATTACTCAAGGCCAACAGGTATACATTCATACAGCTTGCGGTATTTTACTGAAAATCTTTTTGAGATTGTTTGGAGGAAGGTGCTAATGGGAAATTTGAAATAGTTCTGGGTACCGAGTAAATTTTAAAGCAACAGTTCATAAATTTTCCATTGGAGTGTCAAGTGGTGGTCATCTAATGTGCCTCCAATACAGTACCAGCTATGAGGCTGCTGTGATTTAACTCCCGTTTGAATTATAACATTAACCTTCATATTTTAGCAGTTACAGAGATGATGAATTATTTTTAAGCATTGATAGTTGTTGCCAATCATTGTCTTCCCTGCTTAATATGAATATCTTATTTCTAATTTGAGTGTGTTTAATTCTAATTTTAACTTCCAGATTCAGTTATGCAATGTCATTACCACTTTGCTGAAGAAAACACTGTATCATAAATTTTTGTTTCCAGTATAGACATAAATACTGTAAACAAATAAGTCTTTAGACTTATAATTCTTAACTAACCCTTTCATTCTGTTCTTCCAAATCTTTAATCATTTCCACATCTTATCTTTTACCCTATTTATTAGTCTCTAATTCATGAACACTTCCATCTGCAAACATTGAATACACTGCATTTGAGTGATGATTGAAATACACACATACGTACTAGTTTGTGTGCATATGCACCAGAACAAAACTTTGTGGTAAGAAATTGTGGCTGTAAACTTTTGGCTTACATCTAAATGTCTCATTCAAGCATATTATTCATATGGTTTTGCATTGTCACAAGGTTTTGTTTAATCAGCTTTCTCATACAAGAGACTTTTGCTACATCATACCTGATGACTTGCATAATACACCATAGTGGGTGGACAAAAAGATCATGAATACTGTGTATCTTCCAAGTATTAATTACACAGATGACTGACAGGGAGGAAGCGGCATGAGATACAAAAATAACTCTTGCCTTATATCTGAATCAAGACAAAATTATTCAATTAAAATCACCAACTCAACTCACATTTCTAAATTCTAGTATGTTATATTGTTGGGATGTTTGAAATCCCTACACTTTTTCTGTGTAGTTTTCTGTATATATGTACAGATGTATATGTATATGTTTACAGCAAACTGCTTTATTTATGTTTCATGTATTTCTGAATCTGCTTCCATATGAAGAAAGATTAAATACATTACTAGTATTCAGCTTGGAAATCGATTGACTATAGACGGCTGTATAGACGGATAGAATGTTTTAAGTGACATGGAGAGATGAATAAGATCATACAGAATCAAATAATGTGTGACTATTCTTCATAACATAGAGGCTAGCATTAACAAATAAAATAATTTTAAATTTAATTTTAAATAAACACAAGGAAGTGTTTTTTCACACAACATGCAAGTTAATTTCTGGAATTCTTTGCCAACTGACATTTTCATTTCCAGAATCATTTAATGTACAAAAAAGGTTAAAATTAATGGATGAGAGGTATAGGATGGCCACTAACCACAGAGACACAGGAAGACCTACTTCCTAGGGAAGATTCTAAGCTCAGGTATTTCCAGCAATCCAATTATTTCTGGTTTGCATTACCATTTCTGGCTGTTGTTTCAGGCAGCTTACTGGACCTGAGGACCATAATGCACCTGACTGTTATAGCCATTCTTATATACTGCCAAATAAAAACCTCAGTAATATTTTTTTTCCATCATCCCTTACCAGCAGACATGTTGTTGACACTTTGAGAACAATAATATTTCATGGAAATAAGTGTTCCCTCATTTCTGGATAAATATGCCACAGCTTCCATCAACAGTGTTGAAGCCCTTCCATGTGGGCTGTGAGATTTACTCTCCCTGCTTATCACTTCTCTTTATGTTCTTTATTTTGTATATGGATGAACATCTAGAAAGAAGGATGGTGACTGTGTGGGTCTGTTCAGACCTTTAATTAAAGCTCCTTATTTTATAGACTCTATTCTACTGATTGATTTACCATATTGTATTCCATTAACATTCCTAATGGCAACAAAAAACAAAGAGCAAAAATTAAGTCTTAAGTATTAATGGAGGTGTGTGTGTGTCTTCACTTTGACATCTAGCAGTCCAAGTTCAAGTGAAGCTGTGTTCACTGTGTGGCTCCCAAAACCAGGACACTGAAGGCATGTCCTGGTTTCAGCTGAGGTAATTTTCTTCTCAGTAGCTGGTGCTGTGCTGTGTTCTGGATTTAGTGTGAGAACAAAGTTGATGACGCACAGATGTCTTTGGTTGTTGCTGGGTAATGCTTATACTAAGTCAAGGACTTTTCAGTTTCTTGGGCCCTGCCAGTGAGCGGCCTGGAGGGGCACAAGAAACAGGGAGGAGCAGCCAGGACAGCTGACCCAAACTGGCCAGAGGGATATTCCATACCATGGGAGAGCATGCTGAGTACATATAAGCTTGGGGAAGAAGAAGGATGGGAGGATATTAGGCATTATGGCATTTGCCTTCCCAAATGACTGTTACACGTGATGGAGTCTGCTGTCCTGGAGATGCCTGCCCATGGGAAGTGGTGAATTAATCCCTTTTCTTGCTTTGCTTGTGTGTGCGGCTTTTACTTTCCTTATTAAACTGTCTTTATCTCAACCCATGAGTTTTCACACTTTTAGTCTTCCGACCCTCTCCCCCATCCCACTGTGGGGGGAGTGAGCGAGCAGCTGCGTGGGGCTTGATTGCCAGCTGGGGTTAAATCACAACAGCATCTCACAAAAAATACAACCGATAGCCCTATCCAGCTGTTCTGGATACCCAGGGTTGTCTCACATAGCGCTAGGCACCTGTGGTTGGGCAGGTCATGCAACAAAAACTCCTTGCATAAAAGGCAGCTGATTCAGAGTAAATAGCAAGACAGAAGAGGCTTCAGGAAGCTCAAATGGAAGACAAATCATCCTAAGGAGAGTCTGTCCTACAGTCTTTAGAGTGGCTTTCAGGCTTGCATTCATTCAAGCTCTTTCATTGATTGTGGATATCCTGAAAGGGACAAGATTCAGGCTATCACTTCAATGCTTTTATAAAACACAAAGTCTGAGCTATTTCCTGGCAGATGTAACGCTGGCTACAATGCTTCATGTGTTCCCCACGTCCAGCCCTGGCTATTGAGATGGATGTGGAACATCTGAAAATGTAAGCAAGTTCCAGATGCGTTTTAAGTATATGAAACTACATGGTTCCACAAGCTGTGCTGTCTCTCTGCCCATGCTGTATTCAGACTCCTGCATTTGATAGTGATATTGCAAGGTTTCTAAATTGTTTGTCCACAGCCTGGCTGGCTAGTAGTCTTTTTCTCCAGCCCCACACCAGTCCTGGTTGAGACACACCAGACAATTAACAGGGGGAAACCTGAACCTTACTATAAAGGCTGGAATTTCATCAGACCCAGACAATAGTAATAAGACTGCAATACCAGAAAACATTTTCTATAGAAAACATAAAAAAATTTCTCTTCTTCTGGGAATTATAATTTCCTGAGAGGCTGCTTTTAGTAAAAGAATAAATTTGTACACATATGAACATAAAATTTTGATGGAAAAATAAAAGGATAGTAGAACAGCTACAGTGACTGCTCAGTGCAGATGTATCCAAGACAGCTTTAAATGACTTAGCTCCTTCCCATACCTCTCAATAAGTACAAAGGAGGTTTAGGAGCTTCACAAGCTTTGCCGGCACCGTACCCTTACTACTAAACAGGTGAAAAAGCAGCATCAGATCTTACAGTTTAGGTATCAGCTGGCTAAGTTAACCTAGTTCAGATACATGTAAAAGAGTGAAAGTCTCAGCTCCCAAGTGAAGAGCTCTACACCCACTTATGTTATGGAACTTACCAACCATATTTCAGCCAAACTAATTCTAGAAAAAAAATATAATAAGATTTTTGGAAGAAGTTTTTTTCACATTTTTCTTCACAAACTGTGTGCTAGAAGACCCTCTTCAAAATCCCATAGAAATCAACGAGATTGTGTACTGTGGAACAGGGAACTAGTCCTCAAATTAGAAATATGTGAAAAATGTGTACCCAGTTCTCTTACTGGGTAAGAGAATGAACTCAAACAAAAACAAAAAAAACAAAAAAACAAAAAAACAAAAAAAAAAAAAAACAAAAAAAAAAACAAAAAACAAAAAAAAAAATCCTGAAGTTACCAAAGTCTAAAAGACAAATATTAAGGCAAAAGTAAATTCTGAGAAAAACTAACACACTGTTGTTCAGGCATTTTGAAGGTGATGTGTTTAACCAATTGTTAAATCTGTAGAATTGTAAAGAAAATGTAATTTCTACAAAATATGCAGTGATAATCTGACAAAGACATTTAAAATAGCAAATAAGATACTTACAAATCCATATTCCAAGTCCCAACACCAGCAGTAATTGAAAAACCTAACGAAGACAGCTCTCAAGAAATCACCAATTAGAATTGTGATATATGTTGTCATCGTGTCAGAGACTGTCAGCCGCACAAATTCCTGTTAAAGCAACATGTTCTTTCAAGACTATATTTAAGCAATTAATCATATTTAATTGATCATAATTGATAATTTTAATTATTACTATTAAATATATTATGTTTATTAAATATATAATTATATAATAGTTATCTATTAGAATAATATTGTGATATGAATATATATATAAAAATCTATAAATAGAACAATAATTAATCATAAGTAATAATGAAATACTAGACTGGATCGCTAATTGTGCTTACCCTGCTTCAACATGGAAAAGAATCTGATCCTCCTCTACATTCACTGATTCTGAAAAAAGCCAGAAGAAAAACTGCCCCTGCTTTGCTAGAGGCATCCTTTGCTCTGATTTGTGCTCCTGTTATCAGATGAGGCATCCAGGGTATGATTAGACTGGGAAAGGCTTCTAGTCAAGATTACTGGTATAACAAAAATCTGAGCTAATATCTTAAACTACTTTCAATCCCTTTGACTCTGGGAAGATTCAAATAAATAAATAAAGAAATACATGAATAAATAAAGTGAATGGCTGCTTTCTTAAGGAGCACCAACTCCCAGTGAATATAGAGAGGAAAGAAGAAAATCCTAAGGGAAACTTTTGTTCCTTTACCTTTATTTTAGTAAGCCCTACTGTAAGAGGCTTTACGCCAATAGCCTAAAGGGCTATTACTCTCCCTGATCTGAAATTATGGAGAAAATTAGTGCAGTGATGAGCAGCTCTTGGTGGTTCTTAGCTTATTATTCAGCACCAGTGAAAAGAATAGAGGGGCTGGTTTTCCTGCTTGCCTGCTCCCTGGTGGTGGTTTGTTCAGTCAGGAGGTGAGATTGTGATGGAGCAACAGCAAAAGTTGTGATTCAGTGGTGAATCTATTCTCGGGAAAACAACAATGGAGTATGATCAAATAGAGGAAAGGTGGATCTTAGAAAATTCTTTGGAAATGACATTTTATATTAATAGATCAATAAGAATAAATGAACTGAACTAAATAAAATGACTGAGATTTACCATCAAACCACCGTTGTTCTTCTGCATTGTCACTTAGCTGAAGATAGAGTGCCTCCTCAAAAGCACACTGATGTGAGAGCTATCTTACACATACTTTCTTGTTGAGCTACTCATTCTTTTGTTGTTGTTTCTATAGATCTGTTGTAGATAGAAACTAATTTTGCCTGATCAAAATTCTAATCAGAATTACCACATTTATTAGGGGTTGTGATTAATCCAACATTTCAAAATTAATAAGCAGGTTTTGCCAGACAAAGATGGGATGAGGAAGAGGAAGGTAAATAAAGAGAGTAGCGAAAAGGAAGGGAAAAAAAGAAATGCTTTCAATGCTGCCAACTACCAGGAGAAAGAATTCCCTACTACACAGGGTCCAAAGAAACTCAAATAATTTTTTTGCAACATTTTAGCTCAGGAAAAATTACACATCTGCTTTCCCTGACATTTTCCTACCTTAATAGCAGAAAGAAAGAGGGTTTAGATAGTATATCTTGTATCTGACTATGATCTATTACAAAACATGAACTCAAAATAGTTACATTACCTGTCCTACCATTGTTTCCCAGCATGGTCCCCTGGGGACATCTGCAGGATCCACCTGTATTGGAGGAGCAGTCGAATTTTCTGGAATAGTACCATTATACAGACTGGCTTCCCATATTGTCATATTATATTTGACTATCTTTTCTTCTTCCAACTAATTAAAAAAATAAATCGGGGAAAAAAATAACATGAACTTGTTACCAACTTTCAACTTTTTCTACTCCAAGACTCCCATTACCAGCTCAGAGATCCTCATCCTTGCCCAGCTACATGTTAAAAATTGTGAAAGGAAGTAAATAGCTTGCCTTGAGATTGATTTCATCCATTAGGGCAATAATGAAAGTGTAGAGGTTTCCAAGAAAAAGAGCAAAGATTCTTCCCAGCTGCCATCGCAGAGCTATTCGAGGGTGATAGTTTTCCAGAGAACTGATTACATCAAATAAAGTTGGACAGAACATTCCTAAAAGTGACATAACCATGTTCACCTGAGAAGAAGAAAAAGAAAAAAAAAAATAGTTTACAGTGAAATGTTAGAGGACATTTTTTTATTATTACTGATTTGAGTGGAGGGTGTATTTCCACTACTACTTTTTATTAGTTTTTTTATTTCATTAAAAACAAAAACCACTCTGGGAGTCACAAGATGCTTTCACAAAGAAACAAAGGGATGAACAGTCAGTTGCAATCTGCTGCAGATGGTTATATGAGTTGTTAATTTAACTTTTCACTTAAACTTCCAAAATAATCAAATGTTAGTCATTCTGACTAGAATCTACATTTTAATCTACATTTAAAAACTGAGGACTTAGCAAAACCTATTTCCAGTACTGTCGTAAGCTATGTCTCTACCACATCTTTCCAATAGACACACAGATAAATTAGATAAACTAAATAAAACAAAACAAATAAACACATAGATAAAAAACTTTCTTCTGTAAAAGGCATTACTACAAATATACTGCACTAAATTAAATTTATCTGAAATCTCACCAGAAGTTAATTCTAGATGTCACAGAATCATAGAATGTCTTATGTCAGAAGGAACCCAGAAGGGTCATTGAGTCAGACTCCCTGTTCCTCACAGAACTACCTAAAACTAAACCATATGACCAAGAGCGTCATCCAGACACTCCCTGAACACTGACAGGCTTGCTGGCACAACCACTTCCCTGGGGAACCTGTTCCACTAACCAACCATCCTCTCAGTGAGGAACATTTTCCATGTCCAGTCTGAACTTCTCCTCACACAGCTTCATTCTATTTCTTCATATCCTATTACAGGTCACTAGAGAGAGAAGATAAGCACCCTCTCTCTGCTGCCCCCCTTGAGATGACCCCTCAGCCTTCTGTTCTCCAAGCTGAACAAGCCAAGTGACTTCAGCCATTCCTCATAAGTCTTGCCTTCAAGGCCTTCCACCGTCTTGTCTGCCCTCCCCTGGACATACATGAGTAGCCTGCTGTCCTAATATTGAGGCATCCAAAACTGCACACAGTGCTCAAGGTGGGGCTGTGCCAGTGCAGTGTAGAGTGGGACAATCACCTCCCTTGACTGGCTAGCTATGCTGTGCTTGCTGCATCCCAGGACATGGTTAGCCCTTTTGACTGCCAGGTCACACTGATGACTCATATTCAACTTGTCATCACCCAAACCCCAAGATTTTTTCCATGGGGCTGCTCTTCAGCCTCTCACCTCTCAGTTTGTACATATAACCAGTATTTCCCCATCTCAGGTGGACAATCCAGCACTTGTTGAATTTCATATGGTTGGTGATTGCCCAGCTCTATAGTCTATCTCAGATTTCATGTTCTTGCTACATAAGCAAATTCAAATCAACCTCGCTTCTTTCCACCTCTTTTTTTTTAGAAACTTCTCATAAAATTAACTCATCATCTTAGCAGTATGGAGATGGAACAAATTCAATGAAGGCAAATGGAGAAAAACAGGTAACTAGCTTTTATAGAAAGCTTGAAATACAATATAGCTTACAAATTCTACAAACAAGAGAGGCATTCTAGTAACATTACTAAGTGATTGCTGAAAGCTATATCATGTCCACTTGAACCTTTTGGTTCTAATTCATTGTGCCAGCCAAAAATGAAAATAATTGAAAAAGTTTAAAAGTGCAATTATTCAATTTGAAATAAAACATTACAAAAACTGTGTCTTTAGATGACTAAAACCAACAAAGAAACAGAAAACATTGTCTCAATCTAAGACACAAAGGTTGGAAAACACAAAGATGTTTATTTAAGACGAATCATCTTAAAACAATTTAGTAAAAATAATTGATTTAATCACAAAAGAAATTAGTTTTTCACAGAACCCTAGTCTTCCAATTGCTCTGAAACTAGCATTTCTCAGCCAAGCAGAATCCATTTTGCTAGAACCATTATAAATTTTACTAAATTTCTAACTTCCTGCTACCAAGAGAATTACAACTGCCTTGGCTTCTCAGAAAAAATATGGCAACAGAAGGGCACTATGCCAACAAATAAATTAACTCACTCAAAAATATGTACATTACTACTTTTAAAAAGTTTCATCAATAAGGCATGTTCTTGAAGAAAAAAAATAAATGGCTTGCTTTTTGCTAGTTTTCTATTCTTGGGTTTTATTAAGTTCTAGAGCTAATTACCAGATTTTTGCATTTATTGGCAATCAGCAGTGCAATCTGTGCATAGCTTGTGGCACCCTGCAAGTAGTATGTTGATTTTTTTTAACAATTATAGGAATTAACTGATGTTTCTTAAGTATTTAGACAGTTATTTGTAACTGTGATTAGTTTGTTAAAATAACAAGAAGTCACTGTTACCTCATAACACACAAAAAAATAAACAACCAACCAAAACCTTCTAACTATCATCTCCTGCAGCACTTGGGTTTATAGCTGGAAAAGGCAGAATTTATATTTTAATCTCCTGCCACTTTTTACCTTATTATACTAAGAGCTGTGTTGGGCTTCATACATTGATGTTTGAATAAATTTTCTCTTATAATAATTGTGCATGTTCCTATTTTTTGGTACTTCTAGAAGGTAATGAGATGTCAGTGATCAAAACATTGGTTGTTTTTTCTTCATCATGAATAGTGCAAACATTTTTATCTTAAAGTCTCCAAAGCGTTCAACATAGTTTATAACACATATTGTCTCAGTCACCATTAAACCAAAGACTTTATGCCCAAGATGGCCCAAGATGGCAAAACTGCAGGAGTCAACTACAGCCAACATGACTGATCATGAATTCTTAAAATTCAAACTTATTGTAACAGGCTGTATACCTTGTTTATCAATAGAAATGTCCAGTCCTATTGTGATACTGCTGAATCTTCAATCAGAATCCTCACTGACTCTGCTGTCTCATAGCCTCCTGTAGCAACTAGTTCTAGGAGCAAATGTGTGCGTAAGAGGAGATCTCCTGGGTCACATCAAAGGTTGGCCTAGCCCAACAGATGCCCATGGATGAGCAAAAACAGGGCAAACATATCAAAAGTCCTAGGCTTCATCTGTATTCAGTTTGGGTACTTGGTCAGACAGTTGTGGGGTTTTGTGTATTTAGTAACCCTCAGAGGATTTTTCTTTCATTCATCCGATCAGTCTTCCTTCAGACAGATCTAAATTTTGGAATTCATAGCACTGGCAACCACCATCTACCATTCCTTCCCTTTTGCTTTTTCTGAACCTGGCTTCTACTCAATTCATTTGATGTCTTATAGTTCTCATATTGAAAGACACAGTGAATATGTATTTAGGAAGAAAACGTATGTTCTTTGGGCAGTTTTAAATGTAGTACCTGCTGACTTTATTGAAACTTTCCTTATTGCTGCATAGGAAAGTCAGGTCAGAAGTCACTGTTTTTCTTTCTCTTGAACATGTAATTCTTTCTATATCTTTATTATGTTTTGTCTTATTTATGTTTCTAATATAGTTTCCTAGATATATTATCATTATACTTTTTAGTTTCTTGTGAAAAATATTGATGAACAAAGAAATCATCCATTGAATCATCCATTGAATTTTAGCCACTTTAGCCTGATTTCAGAAAGGATATGATTTATATTCTGGATTTCTTCTCGTCAGTTTGATGCTCAGGTGCTGGAGCAGATTTTCTTGCTCTATTTTTATCCATGACAGTTTCACTGCACTGTGTGACTTAAGAATTGTGGAATTATATGCCAGAAGATGGGCAGCATGCCAGCATGCATATAGGGTAGTTATGGTTGATAGCAAATGTGGTCTTATATTCACTGTCTGCTGAGTGAATCTCAAAAGCCCTCTCTGCTCTGTTGAGATAGATTTTTCCCTAAGAAAGGATCAACAGCCAAGAGGCACCCACTAATTATTAAAACTGTGGTTCAAAACACATTGTGACATTAACTACTCCAGATACCAACTCCCTGCATGACACTCAGAAAGCTAGAAAATTACTGCTTACACAAGCTCTTCCAGCTGCTATGAACCTGATAAGAAACTCTGTGACTGCCTCCACATCTAAATTTCAGCCCCCCAGCATATATAACTGTGCCAACATAGCATTAAATATTGAACACTGACTGCTTGTTGGCTAAATGATAACTTCATTAATAGTATGTAGTCTAGCTAAAATAAATTGTATCTTCCACTAGCAATGATTGCAGTAGTCATGGATTTGTCTGGCATCTCCTGCAGAAAACACTCATAAATACCTATTTTTCTAGTAAATAGTTTCATTTTAAAAAAAAAATTAATTAGAATTATAAATTATATTTCATACAAATAAAAGCTGCCTGATGATTACTAGAACTAAAGAGAACATTGACACCATGGCTTAATAAATTCAATATAAGTGTACCCTATATCCACTACTAGAAACATTAAATAGCAGGATATTTTTAGCAAAAGATCTGTTGGGTTGTTTCAGCTTGCAAAACCTGAAATGTTAAAGCTATACTATTTTTTTGCTGGAAAAAAAGAAAAAAAGAAAAAAAAAGAAAAAAAAGAAGTGTAAAACTTATCTCCTCTTTCCCCAAATGCTGTTAACGATTCTGATTCAGAGAATTCAGTCTTTCTCCTTAAAAGTTTTCTCTGCTTTTAAGTAACTTAATTTTTAAACAGTACAGGAATACATTTGAGAAAACAGGATACCTCAGTACCAGACAGATGCTCATGCTACCTTCAACCTCTGCAAACTATCTTCTATCAAATTAGAAAAGTCAATTTTGCTCAGTAATTTTCATCTAATTTCAGAACACTTCACCAAGGAAATCATTGACATCATTGTACATTTTACCAAAATTTCCACAGACATGGGGAAATTGTTGTATGGTGCAGAATCATTACTCATGCATGACCAACCATCAGGCCACAGCCAGGTATGAAGAGTGATGCAAATGCTGATGAAATCCCTTCACAGTCCCAGTCTGCCTGTTTCCAATAATTTCCTGTTCTCTGTGACATGCTAAACAATTTTATCTGAGCTGTGATCTGACAGAACTAGGTACTGCCAGTATGGAGGAGGAGTCTAAAAATTTACAACATTATGACACAGGAAGATAGAGAGAAAAAGGTCTTGTCCTTGAAATCACCAGTGGCACTTCCTTAGGCTGTGAGCTTCAGGAACATATGATATAAAATGTATTCACCTTGTATTGTTCCATGAACACCGTAATTACGTGGTTTATGTACATTTTTTAATCCCTTAATACACTCAGTTTGATGAAATTTCTTACAAAAGAAGCTTAGTATTTTTATGAAGAATGTCAATTTTTACATAGTGTTGCCTGAATTGTATGTAAAGGCTGCACTTTCATTTGCTCTAAGTAGTACATAAAGTGTTTATGGGATTTTTTTTCTGATCAAAATCTCAATTTATTTTTTAATGATATAAACATAAAAGTTCTTGATCTAGGAAATAAGAAAAATGTTTAAATGTCTGTTATATAGAAGCCAAATGTATTTATGTAATTAAATATTAATAGCCAGTCGAAGGCAATATTTTGTACCTCACAAATATGTTCATTACCTGTCAATAGGGGAAAATCTTCAGCCAAATAATGGCAACATTTTCTTACTCTCCTTAAGAGACACACACATTCCAGATCTTAGTTCTGTGTTACAGTCTCCTTAGCAGTATTTTTTTGTAAAGCAAACAAAAGTACAACAATGAATGTAAACATGCATATATTTAACTACTTCCAGATTGCAGTATAAGCTAATATAACAGCTTTTGGTAGCACAGTTCTTGTTAGTACAAATCTGTTACCACACCTCTCAACTGAAAGAAAACGTTATTCCTCCTGAATTCCTTCGGAACTCTCTTCATCTGGCAGTCTGTTGTCACACTTAGACCCCATGCTGCTTTAAACCAAGCAGTTTTGTATAGAACTTTTCTTTCCCATCAGATCAAAATGGAATAATTTTTATCAAGTAACTTAGCCCAATCTCAACAATCCCATTTCTCTGGATTCCAGAGGTGGCTTGCTGGAGTTTTTAATATTACTTCTTCTGTTGGGTTTTGGTGTTGAAAATTAAGGACTGACTTTTCTCACTTGATTTTCGCCCATTCCAGCAGCTTCGTGAGGATAGCAGCTTTTTGCCTTGCCTTAAATCAGGTATCTACTTCACTTTCCAGCTCAGAAGATGAGCTTTGATTAACAAAAAGCTAGTTTTATAACATATACAGGAGCATTTTTGCTAAGAAAGTAAAGCCTCCCCAGGTTTTCATGTAGCAACACTGACTTCAAGTGCTTACTGCATACAGTTACAGCAAGCATAATCTCTACCACTATACACCTCTATCAGGCCAGACTGCATCTGCTTCAGAAGAAGGCAGATTAAGCACAAAAAAATGGTATTGGACACTTGGACTGGGCAGCTGGAACTGGAAGGCATGAGTTTCATCCTGTTGCTACACAGCAAAGTTGTACCCATGACGCCCCATATAACTTTTGGGTATGCTGACACACCAGTCACTTTGCTTGGTCCAGTCTCAGGAGAAAAGCCACAGGAGAGTGGGCTACTTTGAGAGATCTTGTGAGTCCACAGAGTGTCTGGAAAACAATCTTAAGAGAACAAAAGAGGAAAGGTAAAGACCTCAAATGAAAACTAAAAGCAAAGGGACATTTGAAAGGGCCATTGAAGGAATCATTATTTTAATGAAGCAGAAAGCAGACGGACAAGAGCAATTATTTTGTTAGACATTTACCACCCACACTCAGAGCATTTAAATTCTCAGAAAAAAAAAAAAAAAAAAGAAAAAGAAAAAGCAACAAGCAGTATAGAGGAACACAGTTTCAAACCACATCTATTTTAGAAATGTGCTAGCACGAACTTCATTTCTTTCCCACCACCCGTAGTTCTCCAGACCTTCCAGGGCAAATTTCTGGGATCTTCTGACAACAAAAAAGATGAGGTAGCCACTCCCAGCAAGTGTGCATAGAGCTAAGAAGTTAGCAAGAACCCTCAGGAATCGCGTCAAGTGAATATTTTCCTCTTTTCGGCTTTCCTGCTCTTCCACAATAGCTTCCTGCACTTGTTAGAAAGAAAAGAATATTATGAGTACTTTAATGGTCAAGACCCCACATTGCTTCCCAGTCATTAGAAGTCAGTTAAATAAATTCCAAAGATATGAATGCACACTTGGGCATCATGTTTTGAGATGATCTTATCTCACAAAATCCAGTTTGGACCCTGGCAGACTCTGGGATTTAGGCTCCCCAGAGTTTGCTTTGCTTCATGACTGTGTCCCGACTGAGTCTCGTTACACCTGCACTTGTGCGCCAAAAAGAAACCAGCATGTTCTCTCAAGCTTGAGAGCTTCTAAGGCCGAGTGACCCAGCAGGATGAATGTGTGATTAGCTGTCAGAAAAGGAACTGTCATACTTTAAAAAATGTGCATTTGTGAGAAAAGAGCAAAAAGTTTTAATTTCAAAATCAGCAATTCAGAAGGAATGAAAAGACAGTTTAGATGTAGGAATCCCCAAAATGGCAAATAGTGTGCATCTTCAGACTGCAGAATAAAAACTGTCCCACATGTACCTTTGGCCAGGAGTGACTATATTGAGACTCTGGTATAACTATAATCTCCAGGTTCTACTTTTGCCAGCAGAAAGAGCTTTTGTTCTGAAGTGTCCTTGTGAAAGGGAGTTTGGTTACAGCTTCTCACTTTGGTGTAGGGATCAGTTGTCCAGAGGGGAAGCTGAACTCCTGCATTGCAACAATTACTCTGCATGGCTCTGCTTTTCTTGGGATTTGTGTTTTTTACACAAATGAAAGGAGATTGCAAAAGCTCTTGAGAAAAAATCCCATAGCTCACACAAACCCTTTTCTCTAAGGTTCCTTGCTTGTTTGCAAAGATCACAGTAAAACTTAGTTTGTTTCTCAAAATTAAGTCTCTGTCTCAAATTATTTGTATTCTTCTCCAAATAGCTTTTAGCAACTGACCTTAGCAGGTAGGCAGGGAAAGCTCACACAGTTTCAGTGCTTTCAGTCAGTATTTCCTCAATACTTGTTTTTCTTGGACCTTTTCTTTCTTTTTCTTTCTACTGACTTTGAATGTGGTTATCTTTTATGTCTGCAGTTGGGAGGGTGGGCAGGGTGAGGTGGTATATTGGCTATATCACTCCTGCAGAAAGGAAGGGTGACATGTGCTTGGTCCTCCAGCACCCATGTTGTATATTGTCACTGTGACTGCAAGTCTAGCATCACATTCTTTACCTGGCAACATCTTGTGAGTGTATTCCCTGTACATTATTACACTGAAAATTAAATTTTCCCTTACATGCTGCACCTGTGTGTCCCAGTGACCACAGTGTAGAAACATATTCTTTGGCATTCAACAGATAAAATACATCCCCTTCACTCTTTTCACAGCAGTGCATCTTGCATCCTGGCCCAGATTCCCCACACCATGACTCTTGGAATCAACATACCCTATAAACTGAAAAGAGGCTTAAACCCACCTTGGATTACTTATAAACTGGGCTATATTTCATAATTAATTTGAAAATAAGACTTTATATTATGGAAGGAAAATAACCTTGGGGTTTTTTTTGCAAGTATACATTCAAAATTTTGAGGCCAGTTCTTCTGACAAGATGAATAGCCCTTTACAGACCATTTTACTGCTTTATCTTATGGTATCTCTTCAGTATAGCAAGAGAATATGACAATGTGAGATTGGCAAAATGTCACCAGCATTTTAAAAAAGAGTTTTTCAGACAAGTACTATAGAAACTGGAAGCAGTCACAGATGAGAAAAAAGAAACAATTATTTTTACAGTAGAATCGTTTTTCTAAAACTAGTACTATGGTCACAGAGGACACAGAAGATGCCATTAATGCTTTTCCTTCCACAGTCAAAGAGAAAAAATTAAGATGGCAAGGCACAAAGATCCAGACTCAGAAGAGGATAAAACTGCCAATTCCAGTTTAAGTTTCTAGGCCCAGGTACAGCTGATACTTGAACTTATTTCCATTTAATTCATACCAGTGAGAAAGACAAATCAGGTTACCTCTCCTTACAGAGCTCTATGTTACCTTAAAGCTTGTTGTGATGGAGGCAAACTTATTATCCGCAGTCTCAGGATTGCCAATCAGGTAGTCCCAGCTTGTGAACATTTTCCAGCTGAAATTAAAACTAGTATCATCCCCACCACCATCGTCATTTGCATTCCTTGCCATTCTACAAAAGCCAGACAGACACAGGAAGACCTTGTTAGAACTAGTTCTGCTATGTAAGAATGATTTGTAAATTGTTCCTAAATTATAACATTGTTCTGGAAAAAAAAACCATTATTGGAGTCAGCTGTGTCCTATTAAGTCTGGAAAGTTCAGTCTGTAACAAGAAAGAAGGATGGAGACTTGCATATTTAGAAAATTTATGAGCTCACAACACACATTTTGATGAGAAAGAATGAATTTATTTCATTAATAGCTCAGACAAACTCTGCTGGATGAGAAACTCAATGGGAAAACAACATCAAAAAGACCTCTCAAGTAGAAAGCTGAAGAGCTTCCTGAACTGCAACAGATTTTATTAGAGACTTCACAAAGAGAAAAGAATTCTAAAATAACAAGCCAGCACAAAACCTGGTTATACCATATAAAAGTGTCACTAATACAGCTTTATATCTTCCCTTTCATCTCCTATGCACTTATAAACAAGGTTTGTAACAGTATCCAGAAATATCAAATCATTTCTTCAGTGACTTGACTTAATCTTGACTACTAACTTCTCCATTTTAAATGCTGTCATTCATGTAATAATAGTCTTGATTCTGTGTACTTTATCACTTAATTCAAACTACTAAGCACAAGCATGAAGTATATTGGTAGGGCAGGCTTATTTTAAAGCTCACTAATGCTGTAGTGTTATGTTATTAATATCAATGCTTTCTATGCACTACACTTTAACAGTCCAGCAAAATATATACTTTCAAATCTAGGAAAAGAAGAGTAAGTAAATAACACAGAAAATCCTTCTGAGCTGTCATAAACTAACACCAGGGTTGGTTTGGTGGTGGTTGTTTTTTTGGTGTGCTATACTGCTTGTATACAGAAGGGACAGAGATTATGAAAGGTTCTTGGTAGGATCTGCCCTACTCTAGGTTTCTAGGCTAAGATAATTCCTTCACAAGAGTTCCTAACGAAACACTGAATAGTCTTGTGGCTGGGATATTATTTCTTTGAGACCAGAAAAGTTTCCATTTTATGTTATACACTGAAAGACCTGCAGAGAGCTCTATCTGAATTTAAATGTTTCTCCTAAACAGAATAATAGTCCTTATAAGCTTCACTGCTTCTTTCATGTAAATATTCCCTTTCTCAGATATCAGTCAACAGCAGAAAAATGATAGCACCTTGTCTTACTCTGCTTTTAGTTTCTGTGCTTTCTGGAGAAATAACAAAGAGCAAAAGACTCCAAGAACCGCTCATAAGATTACCTAAACATTGATCACCATTAGTGTCATGTGACCATATGGGAAGTTAGCTCTTACAATGTCTTTTTTTTCATCAAGGATATTCCTTTGTTTGGGCCACAAGTATTGTCTACTATAAGGGATATTTTTTTTTTTTTTTTTTTTGTCTGGGTGACAGTCATTGAAATACATTTATTTGAGGCTAAGACTTCTCTAACCTTCACAGCTACATCATCAAAAAACATTTTAAAATATATTTTTGAGCTAAACTAATTACCTTTTTTATTGCAGCTGTTTATTCCTCCTCCAAAAAACAGAAACATGAATATTTGGAAAACAGAACATGAATTAATCCAGAGCTCATGCAAGTGAAAAATAATTACTTAAGCACAAAACAGTGGAAACAGATTAGCTGCAGTTTTCTCTATATTCACAAGTGTGGTTGAACCTTGACGTGCATTTCTCTGATTTTTTTCACTGTAGGCATCTTTTAAAGCCACCACTATAGCTAACTGTATTATTATGGCAGGTGGTCATCAAGCTTGAATCAAGAGTATTAAAGATTATATTAACTGGCAGCCTATCTTCTTAGAAGCTTCCAGAATTATCACAGTTTATTGCAGTAATGAATTTGGCTATAAAATAATAAATTTATTTCATTTAAATTTTGATGTTAAGGCAAAATTGAAGTCCAGAATTCAAAAGCCAAAAAGCTAATATATCACGAGTCATATTGCCTAGGCCCTGTTTCACTTACCCCTGTGCTTCCTACTGTTTTAACACTATGTTCTTAACGTTATATTAAGCATAGTTTGCACACTGCTGAAGATTATTTTGCATTCCACAGAACTTTAAATCCTTACTATAGCCAGTAGCATTAATGCTTCTGCACCACTTTGCTAATGTGACCTAACCACTATAGTCTTGCTGAGAATCATTTACTGCTGACTGAGTTACACACAAAATTATTTGTCATATGTTTCTTTCTTTCTTGTCTTCTTCCTTTGTAAAAGAATTTAACTCACATAAGGTATCATTAAAGGCAGAACAATTGAATGTCCTGGATGTTAGCTGACATACTGCTAGATACAGAGTATTATGAGAAGATGGGCTGACAGCTCTGTTCCTTACTTTATACATTCATTTTTCCTGCAAGAGGGAAGTGTTATGTTATTTCAGCAAAGATTTTTTTGCACTTCCACAGCACTGCAACATAGCTGCTGTTGCAGAAAACTAAATAAATACAGACTGAAGGAATCTTACATGACTTTGACCTTGCACTTGAGCTTGCATTGTCCTGCCCTTACAATTATCATATTTTCAAAAAGATATCTCAGTGGTCAACAATGGCATTATATTCCTTTTTAAATGTACTTTATTCCAGAGCCAAGAACTTACGTTCGAATGACAATCATAAAGCTGTAGCCAATAGTCCCAACTCCAACAAGGAAATACGAAAGAGGCATCCTGAACTTGAGCCATCCAATTGTCCTCTGGTTATTGTAATAACCATAAAAGAGTACAGAATACTGTGCAAAGCCCTGAAAAGTCAGCAAAAATCATAATGTCATGTCTGTTCAATATGCAAATAATCAGGAATTGCACAATAGCAAAGTACTGAAACATTAATTTCGATGCATTCAAAAGAGCTGTAAGCATTACTACAATAAATCTCACAGGATGGAAAATCTCTCACTTAGAAAGGCTTAGAGTATTTCATGTCAAGTTTCAAATCTTTTATTTTTAAAACTCTTCATGGGCACTCCATCTACATCTTAATGAGTCAAAACTTTATTTTTTTCCCTCATACTTCTTGTTTTAAAGACAAAAACTTTGGTTTACAAAATTTGTTTTACAAATTACTTTCAGATAAAATGGTAGATTTTTAACTTAATTTTCACATTTCTAAAATTTACTTGTAAAGCCTATTTAATACAAAATTCTCGTATGCCTTCTCTGACAATGTGTCTACTTTTCATTGGGTGATCATTCAATATATGTTAACCAATAGTCAGTAGCATTTTATGGCTGTTTATTCAGTATGCAGAGTTTTTCAACACTTAGACTCCAAGACTGTAAAAAGTGCAATGTAAGCGTATTCTTTCTCAGCAAGTCAAAATGCATTTCCTTTCCTAAAAATCTTAGTGAGAATTACCGTCTCTTCTCCTGGTCAGATTATTGATTTTTCAAAATAAACTACTAGTACACTATCATCTGTAAGCAATAATTGCTGGTATTTAAAATGATCCATATAGCTAAAGCTTCCTGATAATCCTCAGGTTAGAGCAAGAACTTGCCTCCCAGAAGAAGACTATATGCAGAGCCTTTACAAGGACAGCTTAGCACATGCACTGCAAGTAGCAAAGCTCCAGCTGGGTGTGATGATTTCAAGTGAAATAGAGTATTTGACCATGTAATTGGTGGATGCACCTTGCATTATTTTGACAATAGTACAGCAAGCTGAGAGTTTCGTGAATTAAAAAAGCAATTTACTTTCCTCCTGCTTTTCAGTTGCTCATTTTACTTATAATAAATAACACCTTTCTCTTACATATTATTGCAAAACATGCACTTAATTTGTTGTAGCTCTTACTGTACACGAAATGAGTCAGAGCGTTATCTGGAAAACCAAATTTACAATCCTAAGCAGAAAATAAAATGTTAATATATGATAAACAGAAATACTATTCAAAATGTCTTGATTTGGTAATCAACATATCTCATTTTTCTTAATATCAGAGTAGCTTTGAGAGATGTGCCTACACAACAGATAGTAGTATCTTTTTCTATGATAAGGGAAATACTGTTGTAGAACACATTTGTTACTAATTACTAGTAAAACATTTCTATCATTCAGGACACATTCAAATTCAATAGTATATCATCTGCATATTTTTGCTCATTAAAGCATCCTACAATTCCATTTTAGCTCGGGTTTCAATACAGCCTAAAGTAGCTCTGGAGAGCCTTTTGGATTCTGCAGATTACTAAAATGCTTTTTAAGTCGCTGTGTTCTGCAAAGTCAGAGTAGTTCCTCCACTGCATGTCATTCCATATGTTGTTTCCTGGGCTTTGCCTACTGCATGTCACCAGTAGACCTGAAATATCTTTAGCTGTGTAAAGGTAGGCATGCATGGAAGATCCTTTGCTCTCCTTTCTGAGCCTGACATAAAAGAGGGGAGAGATAAGGCTATTGGTCAAATGCTTTATTGTAATGAGCCTTGAAAGTCTGAATTTTACATTTGGATTATTATCTGAACTGTAAAACATACAATGTTAAAACTGAATTCCAGCTGAAATATATCATAATCCAAAATTGTTTCTTTTTGCCATGTCAGAAAATGAGAAAATGAGCAAAAAACTCAAAAGGTATGTTGTGCTCATCTTTCTTTTTTTTTTTTAATGTCTTAAAGATTGGTGGGGTTTGGGGTTTTTTTCAGGCTGAAGTAATGTTTGTTGATATGAGTTCATTTATTTGTAACTTACTTGATAGCACACAAGAACTGCTAGCAGATGAAAGGTAGTGTTTCCTATGCTGTTTAATTAAAGATGTCATTGTCTTCAGGGAGAATTTATCAATCTGACATAACTCAATAAAATTCTTTTTCCCCCTCAATATGTCAGGACATATACCTCTTTCACTATTTTATTCCATGTTAATTACCTGTGCATTTGCTCCTTGTGTTAACTGCTACCCTGTTACTTGCAACACTTTCTTCTTCAGAGATGTCAGATCCTGTTTCTGACAATTATAAACTTCCCCTCCCTTTCTACCATCTGTCTTCATTCATCTTTTCTCAAATGCATTTCTTTTAAAAGCTTTGTTCCCATTAGGTGTATAAAGCTCTACTAGTTTCTATTCTCTTTACAAAATGTCCAAGTTACTGTGATTCCTTTGTCTCCAATTTCCCCCTTATGTTTTAATTTCTCATTTTATTATTATCTAATAATAAACTCCTGACGAACCAGAAGCATTGTCAACTTATGCAGCAGTCATTGCAAAATGTTACATACACGGCTTTTTTAGAAAAATCTTTTGTACTCTTTTCTATCCAAGAAGGGTCCATCACTTTATGTGGTAAACTAAGGCAGAAGTATCTGTTCACTTTACGTACCCTTATAGTGAAAAGACAAACATTTGCTAATGATGATGATGATGATGATGATGATAATAATAATATGGCTAATTTCTAGCCATTGTTATATTATTTTCTTTAGATTCCGTTGTTTACAGTTAATAAGCCTGAAAGATTTACTTGTAAATTAGAAAACAGATATATCCAGTAAGGTTTTTTCCAATGTTCTCTTGTCTTACAACCCAATCCTTTCTCCGCTGATAGCTAAAGGTTGAAAATAGAGCCAAGGAAGCTAAATAAAGGACCAAAATACAGCAGCATCTGCATGTCCACAAAGTATTGAGCCAAAAACCAATGAATCCTGACTGAGATCTGAATATCACAAGCTTGGGGATCTCTCCACACCTCAACCATACTGAAAAATGGCAATATTAATGAGAAGTATAAACATTCCACCCTTTTCATGTTTTTTCAGGGGAGATCAGAGCTGGCCTCCTGTTGGAAAGAGAACAGGTATGAATGCCCCTTCTGAGACTGCCTACACTGTTCTCCTCACCAGCATAGGTGGGATGGGACCTCACACAGGTCAAACCTACATGGAGAGGTCACATTTAGATGAGTTGTTCTGCAGACAGCTGGAGAGCCTGAGCTGCAAACTGGAGGAAGCTGCACCTGACTTCATTTTTCCAAGAAACGGGTCTGCTACTAACATTATATTCATGCTTGTTGTTGCTAAAACAACTCAAGGGCTAAAAGATATGTATATGCATAAGTCTTTCAAAGTCTTGATACCTTTTACAGAAGGTAAAGAAAGACTGGGGGAGAAATCACACTTTGTTCTGTGGATACTGCTTCCATTAATCTGCAGAAAAACCTTAACTAGATGGTTGCACCCTTTCACAGTGCAGAGTACCTTTTGACGACATTGACTGCATGCCACAGAGAAACTTAGCCTTCTAAGAAACACATTGCAATACCAAATTTATCATTAGCTGACTACGCAAATTTGTGTCATCTTTATATAAAGAGGCCAACTACAGAGACATGCCACACACAAAATCTGATAAAACTTCTGTTTTCAGGAAGAAAAAGCATTATGACATATTTAGGAATATACCATTAACTTTTCAGTGCAGGAGGTATAGCTCCACAGGCCAGACTGGGTGTCACGTCAATGGTAAAGAGTTAAGATATGTTTCTCAATTCAGCTAAAGTATCTGCATATTCTATAAGACTAAAAATAAAAAATGTTTTAGGAAAAGCCTACAGAGCATATTATTGGATTATCTTTTCTTTTTTTCTAATTCACACTGCATCCTCACATTTGGAACCTTAATCATATTAAAATAAAGGACAAAATTCACCTATAAGAAATGGCACATCAATACCCAGGGATGTGAATCCAGCTTTGAGAGTTGTTGCTGCATGGTTTTGAATTGCTGCATATACTGAAATGTGCATGTGGACATTGAGCTTCATTATTTGTTTTGTCTGAAGTAAATGTCTGTACTCAGAACTTGTGAAAAGAAGTATTAGATTAATTCTATTGCCATCTTTTCCTGAAATATTAAATAATTATTTAAGTCCATAAAATCAGTCATGTGAATATGCATTATTGCAAATTTATGCACTTACACTAAAATCCCAGAGAGTAGCAAAGTTCATAGCAGTTGCTTCCTCAGCTCTTGGGACAGTTTTTCTAGGTAAAGAGCCGTATGGTTTCCCCATCAAAGCCTTGAACCAAAAAATGAGAGCAATTTACATTTTAAAGCAAAATACCAACAAAGGGAAGAGACAGTGATCTGTCATTTCTTAGGAAGACTTGTTTTGTGTTCCTAAACTGCTTAGTGAGGATGACCTATTTCTCCAATATTTTTCATTGTTCCTTGCATTAATGATTGAAACTATGCTTAAGTACGCATTCACGGTGTTTTCTAAATTTAAAGTAATGTTCCAATGGTATCAATGGATTATCAAACTGTGCCTCTTACATTTAACGGCAAGACAGAAATCCAGATTCCTCTGATGAGTGGTGTTTGTCTTACACACAAGACCAGAAGAACAATTTTTCTTGCATTACAGACTTTACTGTTTTTTCAATTGAAGTGTATGGGAAGATGCTAAGGATTCAGTTTTTTGATTCTGAGGGCCCACTGCTCCTGGCAAGATGTTTGCTCAGCAGTCTATGTCCTGACAGGGTCCTTTCCAAGCTTTATCCTGCAAACTGTTGGGCATTTTTCCTGTTTTGGCTTCAATTGAAGATGGATCATGCTATTGAAACACTATACTAGGAAGCTGTTGGAAATTCCTATGTGACTCTTTCCCAACTGCTTACTAGGAGGTAAGATAAGTAAGAGGATATGGAATAATGAAATTAGGGAGACGGCACAATACTTTTAATTTTATATAAGCCCCCGTTTCAGAAAGACAGTATCATGGTTCAAAGGAACTAGAAAAATACTAGATTTCACAGAAGTGATTTCTGCCTGAATTACATCTGCTCTGAGCAGCATTATTAACAGTGATGCTGCACACAGTGCAAAACATGAGGGGTCTCTCTTGGGATTTTACAGCCCTGTTGGGCCTTATCAGCATGTGAGTATTAATGCAACTGAGAAGGATCCATGGTGCCTCAGAGGTCTGGAATGTATCTTTCTATTACAACGCACATTTTAGTCAAGGTACTCCACTTGGCTGCTTCTTAGACTCAGTTCCTCTCCTTAGTTCCCCATAGAAAAAAAAAAAAAAAGTTTAGCTCCAACTCCATACTGTGGGAAAGCACTTTCAGGACACAATCCTATATACATTTCTCTGTTGTATCTATTTCAAGTCATGTCTGTGTAGAGACAACTGTCCACAAGGAAAGTACATCTTTGCAGCCTTAGTACACCTTAATACTTTTAAATGGAGCATAAAGAGATTACAAATTTATTTAAAGGTCCAGTCCTACGAAATCCCGCTGCAAAGACAGAAATTCACATAACAACTCTCAATGATAATTTAAAAGATTCCCACCTCAGGCACCATTACAAGTCCACAAGTCAGTCCGAAGAGAATCATGTTTATTCCATACATCCAGCGTAGGAATATGAAATAAGACGCTACTGAAGAGCCAAAGTGACCTATGAAAACATGAGATGTGAAAAAAGAGCAAATAAGTTAGTTGTCTCACGCTGTTTTACCTTAAGATGAAGATGCTCAAAGTTCACTTAAGATAAGTACAGTCAGGGGAAGCTTTTAATTTTCTTTATTACCATAATTCTAATACTTTTTTTCCAGAATGCATACTAGCATTCACTGACCTGGCAGAGAAAACAGAAGCAAAAAATGTAAGAGTATTATTTACACGGAGTATTTAGGGTTGTGCAAAAGCTGCGACATTTACTATTACTAAACTATTAATAAATCCCCTAGTGGCAGGTTTCACAGCAAATAACCTTTATTTATTTATTTATTTATTTATTTGTCTGATGTGAACTGTAAGTATTCTGGACATGTTGAATCAGTACTTATCTCAGTTTTAATCAGAAGCAGCACAGAATTAGCCAGATACTTTAAGTGCTGTTATTGGAGTGCTCACCAGGGAAGAATAAAAATATCTGCCAGTGTTTTGTACCCTTTCTTTCTCTTGCGTTGCTATTTATGTGTTCCACCAGCATGCAGGTATGGAGGCAGTTCCATTACCAGGTGCACAGATGAAGCTTTGGACTCCACCCGCTACAGACTCCTGACCCTGACCTGTGTGAAGAAGAGACTGCAGGGGAAGCAGTTGGCACTAAGGGCATGATTTGACTAATACTCTGCAATTCAGGCCAAACTGAAATAACAGTTCAAATTCAAGCCCAGTTTGTTGCAGCACAGCTCTGTTGAATACAGGACAGCTGGCAGTCAGGCTCATCTGTCTCTCAGAGTTAGAAAAACAGCAGTTTTCAGTTCTGTTACCAGTCATTCACAAGAAAAATGTGACCTTTCAACAGTTTATTCAGGCACAGTCTAGTTAAGGTGCCTGATGCACTCTGATAGTAAATAATGAGAAGGAAATCACTCTGTGACAAGGGTCCTATTTGTTATAGTGGGGAGTATTATGAAATTAGGCAGAGGTTAAAGGTGAGTTTTCTTGCTAAGGCTTAAATGTAATTAATACTTTCCTTTTTTCTTCTTCTTTTCATTACTTTATTTTGTTATTAAATGACAATGTTGATTATAATTATTACTGAAATGAAAGAAATTTAGTATCTATATATTAATAGTGCTCCTGCTGCCAGTCCACAGGCCCAAGAGAAATGATTCCTATATCAAGTCTAAATGTGTGGTTAGAGCAATTTTGTAGTTTAGGACACAGTATGAAAAGTTTAAAACAAAGGTGTGTTTTCTCATGCCAATATTAATAATGTTTAATAGTTAATATTTATGTATTTTTCCTATACTCTTTTGTAGCATGTCTAAGGCACAGCAGTATGACCATTGAATTATCTGACTGGGTCGAGGTTGTTCTTGGGTATCTACAAGTGACCTTGAAATAAAATCAGAATTTTTTCTTCAGAGCAGAAAGAGCACTTCAATCTACCTACAACATTAGCTGGTGTCCTTCTTAGATTAATCTGGCCTATCCTAAATGAGCCCTTTTTTATCAAAAGTATCTTCTTGAAGGTGTTTAAATCTTCCCACCAAGCTGAATTTATAGGCTTATAGCTGGTATATATATATATATATATATAGCTTATATAGCTATAGCTGAAAAATAGAGGTTTCCTCTACAAAGTAGTCTGCACATAATTGTCAGGCTTTTGTTCCTTTCATGCTTCTGCTGCTTACACTTTCTTTTAGCTAGGATCATGCAAAATTCAATCAGAACTTTCATAAATTCTTCCCTCTTTTATGTGCTATTAGCATGACCTCTTCTTATACCCTGTTAATAAGCACTTCTTTCTGTTGTGCTTGCCTTTGGAAAGGAAGTAGCTTAAAGCATAGTATTAGCAGTGATCATAGAGGTTTACATAAAAGTTTTACCTCTAGTTCCTTTGTGCTAAGCAGGTGGTAATTTACCTATAATCCCATCTGTTGGAAGGAGCAGAAGCTACCTATGAACATTTCATTTTTAAGCATGTGTACTAGTGAATGAAATGTACCAGATACCTGTGTCCTCGTGGAAAAATTGGCACAAAAGAAACATTACTTTAAAAATGCTAAACTGTGTACTGACATGGAAAGCAGTTGTACAGACGCAACTCTGTGGCAAGTGAACTGAGTCAGTGCATTTTGCAAGTGGTCCAAACAACCTACTTTACCTGTCACAATCTGATGTTGTTTGCTGCTTGTTTCATTGTACTGTCTCCTCTAAAAATGGGCTGTTGAGTAGGCAGTGCTCACTCCAGTTTTCTCTATGCAACCGTACTTTGCTACATGAGACTGCAGCCCATGGGAACTGACATGACTAAGGACTCTACACAAACATTGCTGTGTAACAACATCTTTTTAAATATTGATCCTGGTGTCCAAGCCTAGTGTTCAACTATTTTCTTCAACCACTCTTCAGCATTTTGGGTGGACTGAGAGATCCAGTGGTTACACGCAGGGTGTTGCCTGTGCCAGCAAGATTCTCCAAAGTGTTCAATATGCTGTATTTAGCAACTCTTATGTAAAGTCTTAAGCAACCAAAGACATTTTTCTGCCAGATTCCTTATAAGCAGTATCAGGTACATTCTGTTTATTGTTTGATGTCATGTGTTTAAGTCATTTTACAAGGGACTGAATTGTGCCCCAAACAGCTATGGCTGCTAGGACTCAGAGGAATCTGGTCCTTGCCCAGTTTGGAGCCTCCCCTTGCAGAGTTACTTCTGCTTCATCAACACAACTCCATGTCCGAAGGCAGCAACTGTTAAGAACATTTCATTCCCTGGAGTTTGTGCATACAAGCTTGAAGCTGAGTCTGTTAAAAAGGTGGGTGCTCCTCCAATGTGTTCTGTATTTGATCTCTGATCAAATCTGGAGATTTTGATCAGAGCTTGACATAAAAAATAGTTTTACAAATTATCTTATACTACCTCTGCTAACCTGAAATTTGGAGAACGCAGGGTAATCCTTGACTCAACACCAACAGCTTGTTAAATGCCAAAAACCACAAGATAACTCTTTCCACTTTACTAAACCTGATACATATGACCAATGTAGTACACATCTGACCTATATACATTTCTAGAAGAAGTTGAAGCAGCAGTTTTTTGGTCTCTGTGACTCAATGTATCTTAATGTTTACTCTTCCCTTATACACAGACTAGCTTTTTTCTATTTCAGTTTCACTCACTTCTCATTTTATTATCTAAATGCCCTATTTCTCTGGGACATGGTAGCTTTATCAGCATCGTCATTAAGACAACCTTGATCTCAGTACTATAAATGCACTAATACAAATCTTAGGTATGGGCTGAGAGCTACTGCTTAGATTAACCAGGTTTATTGTGATTTAAAATTATTTTCCTCAGCAATATTTCAGAGGTGTTCCCTTGAAATCAAGACTTATTCTAGGCTACAGGGTTTTGCACTAAACTTCTTAAATTACTAATATTTGGACAGAGCCTTGTTTCTGCAAGTAAAAGAAACAATTGCAGCTTGCCTTAGCAATACACTGAACAGAACAAAAAAATAATAAAAAGAGAGTAAAATTTATAATCTTACCCCTTGAGATTATGAAAAGGTACTATCCTACTGTGATTTTGGGACCCTCCAGATGACAGCAAAAATGTTACTTGTTTCAAATGAAAAAATAAATAGATACAAAAGCGGGACTGGAAAAAAATATCCTGTTCAATTTTTTATTCTGATTTTATGAGGAAAGAAATATGTCTCTTGGAAGTTACTGCTAGCAGAACAGTTTGTGCCAGGACAACTCCTTTACAGAAACTTTCAGAAACATTACTGTCACAGATCCTCAAGACATCTATTATGTGTCCAGTCCACTAGGACACCACATGCATCTTGCTGCTGAGTTTGATTTTAACTACACATATGCAGCAGCTGCTTCCTAAATTCTGTGTTGAGTGAGTAGGTAATCTGTTCAGTGGTCTGTAGACCATATGTTTAAGAACATTGTATAATTTTTCCTCAAGGGCTATTTTGTAGTCTAAAACTCCACAAAATTAACAATTTATCATTTTCCTGTTTTTCTTCTGTTATAGTTATTGCCTTTTGATGCAACCCACAGCTTCTTCCAATGGCAACTTCTTAAAATAAGTTTTCATTGCACTTTTCCATCTGCATTTCATTAGTGGCAGAGTCTCACTCAGGTATCCACACAGTTAAGGCAAATTTCCTTCAGGGAGGGCTGCAGTTTAATTCATCACTGGAACTGGAACACAAAACTCACTTGTGCCAAAAACCTGCTCTCAAACATACCTGCAGTACTAACTACACTATGCCTAATATATAGGGACATCTAAGACCTCTGTTATTTTCTCTGTGTTGTGTTTTGCAGTTGAAAATGAGAGAAATAATGCCAAAATACCGTAAGTCTCAAGGTGATGAAAAAACATCACAGAAATAATTATAGTACACAGGCAAACTAAAGTGATGTTAGGCAACAGCTAAATCCCAATTCCACTTTTCAAGGATCACCTGTAAGTTGACTAACACTCTCTCAACTAGCTATACCATCAAGCTTAATAAATAAATACTCATTGATTTCATATTACACATTGAATACAGATATATATTTCTAAAGTATTGAAAAGTAATTTGCCACTTTGGCATGCATCAGGAACATGATATTAGATACTATTCTTTATTACCTTCCATAAGTACTTACTTTCAATCTCCTTAATTTTCATTTCCCAGGGTATGCAGGCTGTCTTAAAATTCTCAAAATCTCTCTGAAATTTCATCCATTTCTGTAAAGGGTCGCAGATAAAAAAAACTACCATCATCTCAATGCCCAGATGTTCAGTTTCCCCTTAATCATCTACAGTATTCTCTGGCAGATAGCGCTAGCTCACGAAGGACCATCTCCTTTTGTTTGTTCTGAATATGTTTCCTACTGGCTCTGTGTGAAGTCCTTATCTCTTCCACAAGAAGAATAATAAAATAATCCCTTCCTTTCATGCCATTCATTTAATATTTTTTTAATTGTTTCTAAGAGTTTATTTTGTTATTTCCTTTGCTATTCAAAATTCAGATCTGGAGCTCAAGCTGTGTCATTTCATTGCAATTACTCTAACCAGTGGTTTATCTATTGGATAAGTCTAACTTCTGCAGTTGAGCTTCCAGTGCCCAGCTGAGTTTGAAAGTCTTATTGTTTTTTGTGAACATTAATGCTTATGCGATGAGACTACACGACTGCTTGCAGAAAATCCAGTCTAAGGGTGAACCTAGCCACAGCAGGTAGTCCTGCCAAGTATTCTTGGCATCATTCTGCATCAGCATTTTAGTTTGGCCAAGAGTGTGTTTTTTGAAGTGAATCTTCCAAACCATCTCAATTTACTACACTTGTATTTGCACTATAAAGTGGTGTCAGAGCATAAAACTACATCAAAAAAACATAGTTGAGAGGCATGCTAATCCACATCCACTGTGCTGGGTATTTAGTTGTTGAGACCATAGATGTCTTAGCCCAGAGAAAGAGCTGCCAGAATACACATTGCCTGGACACTGGGTCCTCAGCAACCACTGTTCGGCCTTTCAGTCAGTCCTACAGAGCCATACTAGAATATACGTGGACCTAGAACCTTGGCTCAGTGGAGATGCTAACAGTATTTTTGCTGTGGGGCAAAAAGACACTGTGATAATTCACAGAAGTTTGTCTCAAAAGAAAGACTGAGTTCTGGATTCAGTCCACAGAAAAGCCCAATCTACACCAAAAGAAATTAACTTCAATAAGATATTAAACTCTTGCAAACCAGTTGATTTTTGTTTTGATGACAAGTTTCTCAATCAAACTGGGAGCTTATGTTAGAAATCTTTTCATGCAAGAGAAGTGGAAATACATGTGTAAAAATGCAAAGAAAGACAAGGAACTCTGTTTTGGAAGATGGGTACATATGGCAATAATCTGCAAAAGGCTCCTTATTTGCTTTACATGAAGTTAGTGAAATAATAAATTTACCTTGGTCATCATCACTTTGAATGCATAGAATTTTTTTCCTTTTCCTTTTCCAAGAGCACCTTCAAACTTTTCAACAAAAAGCTGGGCTTCCCTGGAAAATGAGGGCAAAAGAGAGAAAGACATGATGCTATGGTAAATTTTATATTGTCTCTACCATATCAATGTAATTGTTTATGTGTCCTAACTCCTCATAGATTTTTCTATGGTCTTGTTCCCTTAGTAATGTTTAGAAAGAAAAGTTCTGAGATTCTGTATTTCACAGAAGACTAATCAAATGTAATGCAAACAGAACAAGCCACTTTGGTCATCTGCCTACATCCAAAATGCATTTGGAACTCTGAGATCTGCCTACAACCAGTTAATATCATCAAATACTTCTAGTCACAGTGGCTTTCTTCTGCAGTTCAGCTGCTGCCTACTTGTGCCACTCACAAACTGTTATTCCTCCTGGTTCCAACTAATATAAATTGTTGTCCAACTATCTAAGGGAAATCTATTTTCACTTTTTATTTTGGAGATATATATACATTACAGACTTGGTTCCCCTTTGTCTACCCTTCTCAAGACTAAATTTAATTCAATTCTTCATAATTTCTGCATATATCATCTTCAGAAAAAATTCTTAGAATTGTACCTTCTTTGGTCCCCAAAACACTTAAATTTTGCTTATAAAGATATGGAAGTTAAATAATGATATACAATTATGAAAGAAAGATTTTTAACTTGTTTTAAAAAGGAATAGTGTCCACACAATAAAGCAATAAAAAGAGATCACAAGTATACTAATATTTCTTCCATTTAATCTGATTTATAATATAATTTTTATATAATTTTCCTGTAGAAGTATGACTTCCGTGTCTGTCTACCGATAAAATGTTCCCGAAAGGCTAAATGTCCTGATCTAAAGCATTGGAAAATAGAACAAGAATCCTTAGCTGTTGGTGTATGCACAAGACCGTGTAACTCTTTTCTCATCACACTAGATGTCTGCAAAGAATTGCATATTGTATTGGGCATTGCACTAAGCACTTGAGAAACAGTGGACTATTGGGAAAATGTTAATTGTGATCATGGCTCTCCAGAAGCACTAGAGATAAGTTCACTGAGTGAAATTAATTATCATGGTTATATCTTCTGTTCACATATTTTATGTAAGCAAGCAAAAAGATTGTGTTAAACTGCAAAATCTGACAATGGCATTGGCAGAATAGTGGCATAGCTGTGATAAAGGCAAGTTAAAATTATGTGTGAAGAAGAATATTAGCCGTGTCATATTTTCTCTTAACTCATGGCTAAAAATCTCAGCCACTTTAAAAATACTATGTATTTTTAGTAACCACAAATGCTTAGGGTGATCTTCATACTGTCATCTGAAGACCTATCAAAACCTTTCCCCACTAGACACCCACTGTGCCAGACTTTTTAGCTCGCAGTAACAAGCCTCTGAACAACCTTTTGTTTCTATGCTTCCCAAGATGGTGCAAAATTGAGCTACTGAATTTGGCTTTCAGTCTTTGAGAGCCTTCTGAGAATTCTCACCTTCCAAGAACTCACATCTAAACCCAGCTGGTGAGGCATCAGGACCAGTTTCGCCTCACCTAACCTCCCCAGGAGTTTAGCACCCTTTTCACACCATCTGAGATCCCATTTTCTCTTTCAAAGACACAGGTTGGCAGAAGCAAAAAGCTACACACAATTACATGAATCACAATCTGATCACTCTTTTTCTTTTATTTTCCCTGTGGCACAAGGCATGCACAAATCCAGATAAAAAAAAGACAAAAATACCCAGCCACACATCCCACCTATTTACCACTTCAAAGTGTTCCTCAGGGATCAAGTCAGCATCTGTTTAAGGCTCTAGAGCCCTCATTCTCAATTCTATTCTTCTGGATCACATTTGTGTGCTGGATTTTGGAGTCTGATCTTTCTGTGTTTTAGCTAACTTTGTCACTGGCTGAGCCTTCTTTATTTTCAAAGCCACTTCAAGTCCTTCAGAGGTTTTCTGGCTCCACGCTCACATCTCCTTCTATCATTTTGATTCGCATAAAATTTTACATTTAAATTTCAGATAAGTCAGAGAGAACAGATTCTTTCAGCTTCAGGAAACCAATGTCCGAGAGTCCCTTTTAAATCCATGTCCTCAAGATTTAAAATCTTGTTGCACTGTCAGGAGATAGTGGCAGTCCTAACAGCAGATGGCAGCTTCCTTGTAAACTCAGCAGTCAGTGCTGGAACAACAGTACCATAAAAGCATCCAGAAACAATAAACTGGGAACGTACCTATCACCCAAGTCAGCATATCGTATTTTGGACTTAAGAGGAAAACCTTCTACCATCACTTCTATCACTATGTAATTAAGCACTGGAGCTTGTTCATGAAAAATTACTGAAATCAAAACCTACAGAGCTGTAGAAAACTTGTGCTTTTCAGTCAGTAATTAGATGCAGTTATACTGAAGAATATGAAGATTTCACATTGCAGGTTGTTCTTTTTTTTATAGTGAAGTAGTAAGTCAGAAATTTAAGGGAATAATATGAAAACAACCATTAACACATAAAAGATCCTCTATAGTGGATATGAACATATTTTGTACCTGTAGCTGAACTCAAAAGTTCTCCACAAACATGTTCTGCTATAAAATTAAGCTAAGCTAAAACAAGAAGGAACTTTCCATAATGAAAGACATAAAAAGATGTATTTTAATCCAAACTTTCTCTTCACTTGTTTAAATATCTTTTTACAAGGTTTTCTACAAAAAGTAGTATTTTTTATCCCTCTCTGCCTACTGGACTCTCCATAAGCAAACTTTCAAGTTGAGTGTGAACAGCATTTAAGCTTCTTCTCCAGGACAAACCAAAACATTGCCTTCTGAAGGTGGTGACCCAGATTGCCAGGTTTAATGCTACTGACTCTCTTGAATGCTTCCCTGGGTTTTACTTTGCCAGTGCTGATGTTTCCTTTCTCCCTGCATCCCTTCTTCCTCAACACTGACCCACTCCTGTATGTGCTGGTCACAGAAATGTTATACACCCCCTTAAGTGTTAATGCTTTATAATCTGTTTTTCTCAGGTTTTCACTCCATTGGCTGGCCTGCATTGGATTAAATACATCATTGTACCACAAATAAACCAGATGATGATCTGATACCAGTTAAACTTCTTATTGACTGCATACAGAGACACATGCAGTCAACTGAGTTACACATGCAAGACTGGAGCACAAAACCAGTTGGATCCATGCAATCCAATATTTTTGAAGCTACTTTCATGTTCCATGAAATAAGTATTAAGCAGCTTCTTTCATATTTTTATATGTTGCTTTCATGCACTTAAAAATTTGTTGTATACACCTTGAAAAAAAAATCAACTAAGTGTAAATGATAGATTTACAATATTAGTTTTCCATTTGTGTTCTAGTCTACTTAGAATACACTGTGATTTTTGGAATTAATGGTAATTTTGGCATTAATGCATATTTCACACTGACTATGACAAGAGGAGGTTCCTAACACATATTAAAAATTGTGGCTATTAATATTTCCCACTCTTTCAAAGTAATAGTCAAAATCTTCACATAGTTAGTAATAGGCACATAGTTAATAAAAAAGTAGCACATGCTTATATGGCCCAAAGGATTGTGGTGAGTGGAGCATCATCCAGCTGGTGGCTGGTCACAAGTGGTGTTCCCCAGGGCTCAGTACTGGGGCCAGTCCTGTTTAATGTCTTTATCGATGACCTGGACGAGGGCTTTGGGTGCACCCTCAGTAAGTTTGCAGATGACGCCGAGTAGGGACGGGGAGCATTGACCTGCTGGAGGGCAGGCAGGCTGTGCAGAGGGATCTGGGCAGGCTGGAGCGATGGGCCGAGGCCATTCCTGTGAGGTTCAACAGGGCTCAGTGCCGGGTCCTGCCCCTGTGTCACAGCAGCCCCACACAGCGCTACAGGCTGGGGCAGAGCGGCTGGAAAGGGCCTGGTGGGAAAGGGCCTGGGGGTGCTGGTCCACAGCCGGCTGGGCGTGAGCCAGCAGTGTGCCCAGGTGGCCAAGGCGGCCAGCAGCACCCTGGCTGGTACCAGACACGGTGTGGCCAGCAGGACCAGGGCAGCGATGGTCCCCCTGTACTGGGCACTGGTGAGGCCGCACCTCGAACGCTGTGTTCAGGTTTGGGCCCCTCGCTGCAAGAGGGACGCTGAGGTGCTGCAGCGTGGCCAGAGCGGGCAGCGAGGCTGGTGCAGGGTCTGGGGCACAAGGCTGACGGGGAGCGGCTGAGGGAACGGGGGCGGTTTAGCCTGGAGGGGAGGAGGCTCAGGGGGGACCTCATTGCTCTCTACAGCTACCTGACAGGAGGTTGTAGCCAGGTGAGTGTCGGTCTCTTCTCCCAAGTAGCAAGCGATGGGACAAGATGAAAAGGCCTCACGTTGCACCAGGGGAGGTTTAGACTGGATATTAGGAAAAAAATTTTCACTGAAAGAGTTATCAAGCATTGGAATAGGCTTCCCAGGGAAGAATGGTGACCATTCCTGGAGGTATTTAAAAGATGTGTAGGTGTGGCACTTAGGAAAATGGTTTAGTGGTGGACTTGGCATTGCTAGGTTAAGAGTTGGACTCAATTATCTTAAAGGATCCTTTCCAACCTAAATGATTCTATGATTATTATGCAGGTTCTATGATTATTATATTTTTAAAAAATAATACTTTGTGAAAGGAAAGAGTGCAAATCGTCTTCTGCTCTTGGAATAAATGCAGTCAAGCTACCTTTGATGTTCTACAAGCCTGTGTTACCTCTTGGGGTGAGGTGGATTTTACCAATAACATTCTAAACAGCATTTGCATATTGCTCATTGAAAAAGACTAAATCTTATGTAGTCACCCAGCCACATGCAGATATAGAAAGGCATTATTAAGTGCTCCACAGCGGCTTATGTGTTAGCTGCAGCCGTGAATATTTGCGTGACTTCAAGATCTTACTTAATTGGTAGTTTAATGCAAATTTCTGTAACAATTTGATTCTAAGAAAATTTCCCACCAGAGTTTTAATGAAATATCTGAAAAGCAAATTCAGTGCAGAAGCAGAGCCTGAAGGAGAGCCTGTGGGTAATGAAGGAGAAATATGTGCAGTTTTGTGCAAGGAAGTATTACAGAAACCCTAACTGCCAGACAATGCTGAAGCCATCAAACAGAACATGTTTTCTTTCTCCTCCTCAGCCTTTCTTCCCTCACTAGTTCTGCAGCAGGTTAGTCCCTCTGGATTACTTCTGACCTCTGTGATTTGTAGGTTAAGGAGATATTTCCTTGACTTCTACTCAAGCTTCCCAGCTTTAGAAGTTCAGCAATAACTTGGCACCATTCAGTCACAGAACGGGCTTGCAATGTCCTTTCCATGTCTGTGACACGTATTCTTTTTTGTTAAATATAATCCAATATGTTACTTAATTCAGGTTTCTACCTTGATGTCTAAGCTATCTCACCAAAAGTCCTCTATTTGTACATCCCTGCGGATTTTTGCAATACTTTGTCCTTTCCTCCCTTCCTTTTGTGCTAAAAGTAAAATGTGAGGACAGGAAAAACGATCAAGCAATAAAAAGTAGCCCTAAACCCATAGAACTGTTTTAGAAACCACATACATATATATGCATGCCTGCTTGGAAGTCATGCAACTTCACTAACATGAGGACGTGTCAAAAACAACGCAGAGAGACAAAACTGAGCTTTGTAATCACTGGTATCGTGTTATAGGTAAATTATCTATATCACAAGATAGGCCAAAGTGTGGCCCGTTAGCTAACTGTGAATTTAAAGAAGCTTCAGAGAAACCTTATTAATTGAATTACAGACACAAGGAACTAATAAATGTTGCATGGGGCCAGGCATTATTGTCCCAGAGAAGCCTGAGTTAATTATTAACACTAGGTGTGCAGTTACAGCTTCCAAAGTGCTAGGTGTATGGTACTTCAGGCACTTCAGTGTTGCACTGAGAGGATGAATTACAGCTCTCAGAGGTTATTGCTATGAATAGCATTTAAGTGGATTGCTCACATTTTTCAGTAACAGTTCAGGAAGGTTTCAGTCTCTGAGATCTAAAAACTCATTAAAAAAGAAATGTCATATTAATATTGATCACCCAGGATTTCTCCAAGTCTTAAAAAGATTGGTTAAAAACTGACTGCCAAACAATAGTTGTCAAGCAAAGCTCACTTGAAAATCAGTTCAGCAGTAATAATCAACAAATTATAGTGTTATTTAGTACCCAGCTGTCCTCCAGGACATCCAGGCTAGCCTCCAGGACCGCCAGTATGTCCACACTAAGAGACATGAAATACTGATTCAGTGGAGTACAAAGAACACATCTAAAAATGGGAAACTTCCCCCAACCCACACATGCATGTCATGTAACTTTTGGTTTTGTATGCTTATAAAATATTCTGTTTCCGATTCATCTGTCTGGATGGGTAATCTAAGTCCAGTAATAAAATAAATGATGCTAAAAAAATACTGAAAAATCACCACGTTATATTCTGTCCCTGGTAGATGGAGAAGAGGCTTTTCTGCTCTGTTGTTCTTAGAAAAAAACAAAAAGTGGTCATGGCTTTTTTTAGGGTCTGTATTTAATTGGATGTCTTTTAAAAAGCCTAAGAAGCTTGACATTTGACTGCCTTTTTTTTGGTTGGAGGTGGGAAGGGCAGGGGTATTGTCATTTCATTTCTTTTGATAGTCCACAAACTTGCTTGTGGTACAGCTTGAAAGCACATTTCTGGATTCTTGTGCTCAGTTCCCTGATTATATGGTACCATAATAGGCTTTGCTGGTGGATGTAAACTACATAGCTGTTAATAGCTTTTGCTATTTTTATAGCACAAAACTTTGATTATAAGTGTTATGTGCACTAACAAGGAACAAATGGGGACAAATCTTCATCTCCCATAGAAAAGGCACAGCATACTCACAAACCATGTAAACCAGTGGAAGGAAAAAAAAGGAAAAAAAAAAGAAAATCCTTCTGAAGGAAAATATTTGTCTTGGAAACGAAAAAAAGTCTAAACTCCAGCCACACACATGCTCTCAAGACCATGGACGCATATGTCCCCAGCCCACAGCCTAACACGTCTATCGCTTAGGGCCTGGGAGAGTGGCGATGCTATTTCCCATAAAACACCTTTTCATTCCTCTCCTTGGCTTCTTCTTCACTTTTTTCACATCTCCAGACTGTAAAGATCTGATCATGCTGTCTCAAGGAGAGGCTAGAATCTGACAGTGCTGGTACAGCTTAACTTCAAATCGCAGAGAGACCATGCAGCAGAGTAGTATCCTCAGTGATGGTTCTTCAGAGAATGGGGGCTGTTTGAAATGCATCTTTCTAGACACAGGGATGTTAATTAGAAATTATAGCTGATCTAATTTACCAGTGCATCTCTATGAAAAATGCCATTTCAGCAATGAGTAATTCAGCCAGGTTTTGACAGAAGTTATTTTCTACAAAGCAATGAGTTCTGCATCTGTTTTCTAAAGTTATTGTTCATTCATGTATTTTCAGAATAAAAAAATTAAGGAAGATGGACTATTTCACAAAGTAGTCACTTGACCTAAGTAGAAATCACTTTCCTATCCCATAATTTCATGTTATGGAAAAATTGGTTTTGAATCATCGAAGTGAGTGGGTTGTTCAGTCTTGAAAATGCTTAAACAAAATGTTTCAAGAATTTAAAATTTATTGTCACTTTAAAAAAAAAATAGTCCCCAAAATAGTTTGTTCTGATAAATTAACACTTCTTTAAAAAAAATAGTATTTAGAATGAAAAGTCCTAATTATCCCTAATATTCGCTTTTCAGAGTAATATGAAAAAAGTAAATTTTTTTGGTCTTATTTTGTCATGAATATGTAACAAAACCTTGAGCATTCCTAGGGAATATCTTTTTTTCATTCTTGGAAAAAAATTGATGCTAATACAGAACAAACATGGAAGTTGGGTTTGGTTCACACTAAAGAACATTCCTCTTAATGCTGAGAAGAAATCTCCAATGAAGTCTCTCTCTATTGTAGAAGCTGGAAGACAAAGAATAAGGAAATTTCTTCTTCCTTCTCTAAGAAGATAGTCTTGTTTCCTTTCCCACACATCCCATAATACCCTAAAACCTTCACTGAAGAAGAAGCAGATGACAGAGAAAATAACTGTTGACCAAAAGTTTCAGCAGCAAGAGATGGTATTATAAGAGTATTCAAAAGTCACATTATTCATTTACAAGTTCAAGGCACTTAAAGACTTTGTGTGTCCATTTTCCACATGTGTAATGGCAATCTGTAAGACTAATGATTCTGGTATAAATCTTAAGTAACTTGGCAAAATACAAAACAAATATATAGATAACCTAAAATGTGCTAATATAGGTACTTCTGTATTATTATGACTACCATTGTAATACATCACCTAGATAACACTTATTTTAAGCAGCGTAATAACACCAGGTCTTCCATTGCAACTCAGGTGAACTTAGGCTCCAAAAAGCCAATTAAAAAACCAGGACTCCAGAAAACTTAGTCTATGAGTGTATTTTGGTATGTAAATGATTTTGTTTGATATTTTCAAAGGTACTGAGTGCTTCCAAATTCCATCATTTTCACCTAAAATGCAAAACGCAAGTTTAAAAAACCTAATTCTCAGCACACACATTTAAGAATGTGACTAAATATTAGGTTTTACCTTTTTTTATTATTATTGTTCCAGCTGTTTGCTGGATTTACGTGTTTTGTCTGCTGAGATGTGCATGATTCTGTACAGAATTGTGACAACTTGAATGGGATTGCCTGGAATAAAAGGTGACTATTTTTGAAAACTTTTTTGACAGAGAAACACAGCAATAAAAGTAATTCTTCATTTATTAAAATTAGATTTAAAATAAATAAGCTAATATGGAAAAAACTGTCATTTGCTTTTGGCATACACATTTTTCTAGGGCAAATAAGCTGGTAATATGCTTCCAAGTCTACTTCAGAGAGGGCTGTAGCAAAGCAGAGCTGACAAAAAAGTCACAAACTGCCAAAAGAGCACATTGACGCGTGTTTTTTACTAAAATAAACCTCTTGATGTTGGCAAATAAAATTGAGTGCATGTTTAGTGTCCCAGTCTAGATTTCATAAACATGAGAATATAGTTGATAAACTAATGGACATTTAGGTGGAATTGCTGTCCGTGCTGAATGTACAAGACCATTTCACCCTGAATATTAAGAAAGAAATTGTTAAAATAAAAAGACATATAACAAGGGTGGGATTTTGAAAACTCATTATTGGCTTAAATGAGAAAGCCCTCCTCAGAGAATAAAATAAGTGCAGTAATTTAACATTCATTGAGGATAACTGTCATGTAATTACAAACATTTCCTAGTAACACAGATTTTTTTTAAGCCAGAAAGGATTGATATTCCCACTCCCTCTGACCCGTAAAAGATGACACAGGCTGCAGATGTTCATTGAGGGTCTCCTCATTCAAACCCACAACTAGTGGCTGAGCTAAAACATATCATGTGAAAAATTACATATCTGATTTAGAGGCTTCTCTCTGTAGTTAATCAACATTTCCCAGCACTGCAAATATATTTTTCAGTTAGTCTTCAAACATGTCTTTTTTACAGTGTCATATAAGCAGACTGAGAGAACAAGCTGATGTTGATGACAGAATCATAGAATGATTTGGGTTCGAAGGGATCTTTAAAGGTCTAGAGCAGGTTGCTCAGAGCTCCATCCAATCTGACCTTGCACGTTTCCAGGGATGGGGCATCCACAGCTGCTCTGGGCAACCTGTTCCAGTGTTTTGCCACGTTCATTGTAACAAATGTCTTCCTTATATCTAGTCTGATTCTACTTTCTTGAAGAGCTGGCATTTTGCTTTCCTAAAATTCAGGCTACTGACAGTATTTTTTCCCTGTCCCCTATCCCTCAGGACTACAAACTCTAACAGTGCATGATCACTGTAGCCCAGGCTGCCTCTAGTTGTCATGTTTCTGATTGACCTACAGTATCACGTCCCCTCTGGTAGGGCTGCCTATTACCGCACCTAAAAAGTTAACCATTCAATGCACTCCAGGAGTCTCCTGGATTGCCTGCAGCTCTCTCTGCTACTTTTCCAGTAGATGTCAGTCCCCCAGCAGCATGGGAGTCTGCAACCATGATGCCTCCTGTGGCTGGAGTAAGGAGGCTTTTGATTGGGAAGTCTGCAGAAAGCCTGGCCACAAAGTTCTATTTGTTTTCTTGGTCTCTAATTCTTACCCATAAGCTTTCAACAGGCTCATGGCTATTCTTCAGAGACAGCTCTTCACAATCTATCCATTTCTTGACATAAAGGCAACCCTTCCACGCCTTTGTCCTCTCCTGTCTCTTCTGAACAGCTTGTAGCCACCAATAGCAGGGACCTTCAGTCACAGGATTCATCCCACTAAGTTTCAGTAATGGCAGCTAGGTCATAGCTCTGTAGCAGCACAGTGGCTTCCAGCTCCTGTTTGTGGCCCATGCTGCATGCATTGGGATAGAGGCACTTCAGCTGGGCTGTCAGTCATGTCATCTTTTTAGAGGAGCTTACCTGTAATTCCTTTGAGGTATTTCCCTGGTGCTTTCCTGTTGACTCCTATTACTCCAGAAGCCCTTGGCTCCTCTTTGTAAGACTTAAATGTGCTCCAGTGTACCCAGCAGGTCACAGAGCAACAGGCTGAGGGACCTCACCAGCACCCCATCCCTCAAACCTTGGTGTATCATCCCGTGACTTGTCATGGATGAGACTGGTGTTATCCCCTTCCTCCTTCAAGTGTAGTTTAAAGCTTTGTCAATCAGTACTGCTAGTTCATGACCCTCTTCCCCCTTTGAAAGAGAATTCCATACAACACCCACAGGCCTGGTGCCATGTAGACCATCCTGTTACTGAAAAATCCAAAATTCTGTCAGTGACACCAGCCATGGAGCCATGTATTAAAAGACCAGCTCTATCTGTTTCTTCCAGTATGACTGCCCACAACCAGAGGGAATAGAAGAAAAAATTACCGCTACTCCAACTTTGCTTACGATCCACTCCAAGGCCTGAAGTTTATTTTGATTGTCCTTGGACTACATGTTGCAGCTTCATTGCCACCCACATAGAAAAGCAATAACGGTAAATAATCTGAGGGCTGTACCAGATTTGGAAGTTTCCTATCAACTAGGATTTGCTAGGAATGCTGGGATAGAAGAATGGCTATAAAAATAGAAGTTCTGTTCATAGTAAGAATACAATAATTTTAACTTTATTTACATGAAGATCCTTCAGTTATAGGCTATGCAAAATAGAATAATCACTAGATTATCTAATCTGCTCTTCTATTTTTTCTGAAATTTCCCTCACCTTCACAATGCTTCCACTTTACATCTCCTAGGTACTTTGCTGTCTTTTACACCCTTCCATGTTACCACTTTCACAACATACCTTCCATTTCCTCTTTGCAACTGTATCCTTCGCAAAATGACCTTACCTTCTAGAAGGAAAAGATCTGTAGATCTTCCACGCCATATTTCATATGCTCTCTCCTACCATTAGTCTGTGTTTTCTATCTATCAAAAACTGTCTGCAGGAGAGAGCATCTTTTCTGTATTAGAGGTTTCTAATAAAGCAAGGCCATGTATTTTGTTCGTATTTGGGCAGTACTGCAGTGTGTGAGTTCTTCAAAACAGAGGAGTGTAACAGTTTTGGCAAAAGAATAAAGTTATCTGTATTTAACCAGTTTCCAGTGCTTGGTGGAAATTTAACTGTAAATGAAATTTCATTAATTTTTAGCCTTAGTGAAAATGTAGTGATAGGTTTGCTAGGGCAAAATACAATTTTATATGTGGCACACCTAAAAATGCATGAAAAAAAGAGCTCAATTTCCAATCAGTTTGCTTTTTCATAAGTGTCCTGGTTTCAGCTGGGATAGTTAGTTTTCTTCTTAGTAGCTGGTGCAGTTGTGTTTTGGATTTGGTGTGAGAACAATGTTGATAGGACACTGATGGTTTTAGTTGTTGCTGGGTGATGTTTATACTAAGTTGAGGACTCTTTGGTTTCTTGGGCCCTGCCAGCGAGAGCACTGGAGGGACACAGGATATTGGGAGGGGACACAGCCAGAACAGGTGACCCAAACTGGCCAAAGGGATATTCCATACCATGGGACAGCATGCTGAGTATATCAACTGGGGGAAGAAGACAGAAGGGGAGATATCCTGCATTACAGTGTTTGCCTTCCTGGGTAACCATTACACATGATGGAGCCCGGCTTTCCTGGGGATGGCTGAGCACCTGCCTGCAGATGGGAAATGGTGAATGAATTCCTTGCTTTGCTTTGCTTGCATGTGCATCTTTTGGTTTACTATTAAGTTGTCTTACCTCAACCCTCAAGTTTTACATTCTTTTCTGATTCTTCTTCCCACCCCTCTGGGTAAGAGGGGAGTGAGCAAGTGGCTGTGTGGTGCTTGGTTGCCAGCCGCGGTTAAACCACAACAATAAGTTAAAAAAAAAAAAAAAACAAACAGTTTTCTTTCCAAAAGGTTAGAATAGAAAGATAAATCCTCTTTTCCCACCCAAGTAATCTTCAGATATTTCTGAAATTACATCATCTTTCTTGAATGAGATATTAAACTTATCAACAGCAGAATTTACTATCATTAGCATAGCTGAAGAAAATGAAAGATTCTGTAAGGGGATGTAATGCAAACTTAAAAAAGAAAATTAATTGAGTTTTTCGTATTTGATTTCAGGTCTACAGAGACAAGAAAGCACTGATCTGCAATGCCATTTACTCCACTTTCTGTTAAAGCATATCCTGCGAAAGAGAGATTTAGAGTTGGTTTGGAGTTAATTGTGTCAGTTGGTCTAGAAATAAAGCAAAGGTTCAGAAAAATAGTGCAAAGTGCAAAGCAGCAAAGCAGATATTCATTATGGAAATCAAACCCTACTTCAGAACAGACAGCTTCTTTTTCATCTTCCATGGTTTGTTTCGTAGTGTGGCAATTAGTTTCTTTTTTTCTTCTACCTCTTCTTTCAGCTTGGCCAATTCCTCCTCTGTAATTGGCTCCTCCTCAGAGTCGGAATCAGAGCTTCAAACAAAAACAGGAATAAAAACCATCACCAAAACTCAGAACAGACAGATTTCACTGAAGCACAGAGTGTTAATTTTTCTTAACTTTGAGACCTAGATAAATGCCTTTGCTATTGCACAGAAAGAAGGATACAGCTCACCTAGACTTGTTATTAATTTTAGTATGAAAGGCAAAGCCTGCACACAAAGTGCAGAGCCACGGCTCTGCCAGCACTACACCCAGAGCATCCCATGGAGAGTGAACAGCACTCCTGGGGAAGTGCCTAACCACCACTGATTTTTCCTGCGCAAGTAACCAGCCTCCTAAATGTCCAACCCAAACTCACAACAGGCAAATGACACCGTAACTGCAGCCATAAAAATGAACTTGTTCACCCTGATTCAGTGCACTACAGGAGAAAGAAGAGACACCATAGTCACAGCAAAGACAAATTTAAATACCAGATCACAGTCTGTACACTGATCGAGGCAGTAATATTTCAGAGATGGGAAAGATTCAAAGCCATATTGCAGCAAGGCCATGACACAAACCCATAACACTCAGATTAAGCAGATGCAATAGTAATGGCATCTCCAGATGTATTGTGTTTGCAGTTTGAACTTCTTATCCATGCACTGGTTTGTAGTATCTTTGGAAAGCAATGCTGACTAAGGCAATGTCCACTTTCCTAAAACCTGCATAGATATCCTTTTCTGTGAGCAATGTTACATCTCTTATAATGGCATATAGCAAGTCATTAGCAACATGCCAGCAAACAGGAAAATTATAAAAGATAATTCATTAGACCGACTTCTTGCCCTGAAAAGCTGACAGTGACAACTACTACTAAGTGAGCTCTTAGTTAAAGCAGTTTGACGCATTTCTGTTTGTTTGTTGTGTTTTCTTTTGCCTCTTTTTTCTGTTTTGAATGTTTGATAATGTACTGCTGGGGATTTTTAAATAGTTTTCTAGTTTACCTTGGGAACAGTTCATTCAGACTTCATCAAGCAATCAGTTTCCAGACTGATTTGCTTATAATTCACCTTTCTGAGAGTTTGATATTCAAAATCTGTTGTCAGAGATAAACGATTTATTACCTAAGTCACCTAATTGTATAATTTCTATCCTCTGGACAACCGAGGAATTATAAACATTTTCTTCTACCAAGACAGATAAAACAGCTATAGTTAAAGATTTGTGTGATATAAAGGTTGAAGGATTTGTTTGTGTTACATAAAGGACAAAAGGGCTTATCAGCAAGAATATTTATGAAAAGTTTCAAAACTAACACAATAAAAGCAAAATTATTTTTGCAACACAGCAAAATAAAAATTTCTCATTGGTCATCTATCTTTAGTTTTCATGAAATATAAAACATTTTAGCAAAAGCTACAGGGGATCAGTTTAAAAATTTCAGACACACTGGACTAAGCGTCTTTCCTAAGCAAAGGAAAGAAAGAGGCTCTCATAGTTATTAGATGCCCTGCTATTAAAGACTCAAATGCTATTTATTCAAAAGACGGTCATGTTAGAAGGTTGAAGCCATCAGCCATAAAATTTCAGACTTATCACTTTATATGTGATAAAAACCAGTGCCACAGAAAATAAAAATCTACAGAAAGACTGTGACTGACCATCAGACATCTTCATTGTTAGTCCAGTACTGCAACAAGCAAGGAAAGAACTATATAAAAACTTAAGTCAAATGGTTGAAGGCCAAATTTCTGCATATAGCTTTGAGGCATTATAATGCAGAGAGTCATGTCTTTGAGAAGAACAGAAGGATTAAAGGAGACAGCTTTAAATCCATAGTTGTTACAATCGGCTGCTTTGCATCTTACAAAGCAGACAGCAACATGCCCAATATTGAGGATTTCCTTTGACAGAAGATTGTTGGGTTATGCAAAATTGAAATATAGCATTTTATGAGACTACAGTGAGAGTGGTGGGAAATATGAGTGGCAGGTGCTAACACAGCGAGCTGCTTTGGAAACTGAGCAGAACACAAGAGGTAAAATAGGGATAATATTGGTTATTGTGCCTGTTGCCCATTACTGCTTTATTTGCCTTTGCAAACACATCCATTTTTCACTTTCTTTTGGAACAACAAAAATAATAAAAATTCCAAAAGCATCTTTGGGAAATCATTATTTTCAAGAGTATTTACACTATGTGGTCAAACTTTAAGCAGTTACAGCAGATTTTCCATTAGTGGAGTAGTTGAACACTATGAGATTCAAGCCAGGAAATCAGAATTCTGTCTTCTGCAACCAAAAGTCTTAGCCTTTCATGAAAGATTGTGATTCATACATTTAAAGGCCAGAAGGGTTCACTGTGACCTTTAGGCTAACACAGAGCATAAAGCATCCCTAAGTATTTTCACATCAAGCTCCCATCTTCCTTGGCTCCAATTCAATGCACACAATGCATCTTTTCCTAAGTCAGTAGAGTTCTTGAAAACAATGGCACTTCCTTAAATCACACACATAATGAACTTGCTCATACTGTTCATCTGTGTTTTGGTTTTACACACATATTGTGCATCTGTGTTTTGGGTTTAGTTTCATCTGCTCTTTATGGATGTAATCTACTTCTTTCATTATTTCTGTAAAAGCCATTTCATAGAGGTAAAAATAAAGATGAAAATGATTTCTTGGAGCCTGGATGTTTTCAGGGAAAAGACTGGTAGAACTTTAAGAGTCTAGAGTGACAAGTGAATAAATTTCACTACATATCTTCCTAGTTTTTAATGAAAATTCTATTGTGTACTGATAATCCCCATAACATCCCCTGGCAATTAGTGTTTTTCAGCAATATTCCCGCTAGAAAAAAGATGCGGTGATTGTACTGGTTTAATCTTGCATGTACATTTGGATTTCAGCATAAGCTTTATACTCTTTAGTAAACCTAAAAAAAATCAGTTTATTTTCTCACATATAGAGCTATACAGTAAAAACAGAAACTACACAGGCTAGGCAGAATAGAATATTCCTTCTCTGAGGATTTAGATCTAGTGACTGCATACAGTTTCTATCTAAGACCAATCAATTACAATTAGACAAGCCAGTAAAGAATAAAATAGCATTTCAACCTCAGAATATCAAAGATCTTCACAGTGAGACTATAAGAAGCATTTTATCATTAATATTTTTGGACAATGATTATGAAAAGTGTAGAGCAGGCACCCCTCCTCATTAACAGGTAACAGTCACCCACATCAAAAACTAATACCATCTAAGAGCAGAAGATTTAAAACTCACCCAGAAATAACATCTTTCACAATGGAATTACCCTGTGAAACTTACTACTACAGATTAGTAGAGATCAAAATAATCAGGTTAAAAAAATAAAAAAAATGAACACAGAGTTCATCTAGGATTCCTTTATGTCCTTTATGTAGAATAATAAGGGCTAAAGAGGTTTTCCTGGTTTAGATGAAAAGTAGCAGGGAGGAAGAGGGTAATAACAGATTCTACTGACTTGTACTGTACCCTAGCTAAAAAGGGTAATGTTTCTAGGGCCTAGCAAAATCCATGACAGCAGCAAATACAGTATTACCTCCCTGTGGAATAACATCACATTTAATTTTTCTTTCTTTTTGTTTTGGCTTTTTTGTTTGTTTGTTTCTTTCTTTCTCAGCTTCTTGTTTCACTCTTGTCATGCTTTTTCATGCTGAAAGGTCTTGGCAGTTGAAACACTACATCAGCAAGATGTACATTTAAACAGTGTGTATCATTTGTTGTGATAAGTCCTCATGGACTTGCTGGACAGGCTATATTTCTATGCTGTCACCCTTCTCTTCTGTCCTGAAGGTCTGCAAATCCTTTATCTGAATCACAGCTGAACTGATCACCAGCCTGTTTTCCTTTGATCTGAGATTACTTGGCTTTTTTTAAAAAAAAAGCTTTTAAAATATTCTTACATTTATTATTCTGCAATCTTATAGCTGGTCCCCTAAAAGTCTGAAAATATAATGTTCTTGAGGTATCTTCCCGAACATCCTGGTTTTCCTCAAATGTTATGTATGCTTACTGCTTCAAAAATAAAGGCTTGCTCCAGGTACCAATCTCTAATTATTTAATTTAAACATATGTATTTTAATGTTAAGAACTTTGGAAGACAATAAAAAACACTGTGCCCTTATTCGATGTTATATTTTCACTGGGTAGGTTTTTTTAATTAACGCTTAGTAAATGTTTATGTTGGAAGACAACAATAAGCAAAGGAACATGGTTTGACACATTCAGAACTGTTGTTATTATGAGCACAGGAAATTGCAGAGGGATATCATTGGCACCACAGTGAAGAGCCAGGACAAAGAAAGATTTTAGGCATTCTTGTAGGGAAGGGGAATGAAGAAGTACATTGAAATGAGATCATAGACAGACAGCATGCAACAGCATGTCTCACTGTGTTTTTTTCTTCCTTTTGACTCCAACTGTGTTCTCCAGTGATGCCTTCTGGAACACAAACAGCTGTAGCAAGCACTGAATGGAGGAAGGGGAATCTCTGTCTCCCTCCACTGATACAAGCATGCCTAGCTCCATTTGCTCTACTATACACCATTCCCAGGGGTTGTTTCTTTTCAATAGCATGAGAAGGGACAGGAAAAGATTGCCAGGATAGCAGAAAAATACAAAATAATTTTCTGAAGTGCTCCATGTTAGTGGGGTCATCCAAAGCCAGGTTACATTAAATGCTGTGGAAAAGTCAATGGCAGTATTTCAGAGGGAATCAGTAGGAGACAGGCTGGAAGATCCCACCTCAGACGTTGATTCTGGGCTCTTGAAATTTTTAGTGCTGATCTTTTACAAAAAAGCTGGCTGAAACATGCCTGGGAAACAAGAACTTGATCTTGAGAAAAGTGTAAAGATTTTAGTTCTGCAGCACTGGAAATAAAACTAGACCTTTGGACAGTTAGCTTGGGATTTGGGGGAGTGTAGTTTTGGGGAAAGAGCAGGAGAGATCCCACCTGTTATCACCTCTCTTTGCCACTTTCTCCCCTCCCCTGTCACTTTCACTCCCTTTCTCCAGAGAGTGGCTCATAAACTTAATAAACTTAGTGCATTTAACCACAATAAGGGTGACCCTGGCTAGAGTTCCCATTCTGCCTGACCAGATTTGACCCAATCCTCAGGGTATCAGCAATCCTAGAAGGGTCTGGCTGGTCATTTCCTGAGGTCCCACCCTGGAACTGCAAACAAACCCCTGACTTAGTTCCACTGAGGCTTTGTGGAAAGTTTCCATTTCACTGAGCCAGCATGTCCTCATTGCAGAAACAATAAAAATCTGTCCAGTTCTAACCAGGCTGTAAGTTAGTAAAGGAGTCATACTGGCTCTTGGTATTTCACAGCCATAAATGAAAGCAAGTTTTATAAAAGATATTTGGGGTTGTATTGAAAAATAAGAAAATTATTGAATTACCCAGATCCTGATTTCTTTTTGTCTTTTTTCTTCTTGTTGGCTTTCTCTTTTTTCCCTTTCTTATCAGTCTTTTTGTCCTGTTTCTTCTCATTTTTGCCTTTCCCACTTTTACCTCCTTTTTCATCTTCTACTTCTTCATCATCTTCCTTGGATTTCTGATTTGTCTTGTTCTTCCTGGTTTTCATAGGGTCCACATCAAAATCACTGCCCTCATTTCCAGCTCCTCGTCCCCGTCCTCTACGATTTCTGTGCCTACGATGCCCAGCTCTCCCTGTTTCATCTTCATCATCCTCATTCTCCTCACCACCACGCCTGGCTCTGCCTCTGGCATGTCCCCTTCTTGTTCTTGATGTTGCTCTTTTCCCCCCTGTGGTATATGTGGTGGGGAAAAAAAAAAAAAACAAAAACAAAAAAAAACAAACCAAACAAAACAAACAACCACCACATGAGAGAAGGCAATGTTATAGGGAGACCTTTCCCTCCATTCTTACAGATAATCAGAAAAATCTGAGTGTGTTCTCAAAGTAATCCACATTACTGACCTGTTCGTTTAATATTTTCTTCATCCTCAACTGCACTGCTTTCTTCATTGTCAACATCACTGCCATCTGTGGAGTGAAAACAAAGGTCAGTGCATGTGAAATGTGGATTTAAGGTAGCTTCAAGGAATTCTTGGCAATTATTGCATTGTACTCCCTTACGCCATTTCACAAACCCAGCTTTTTGGAACATGGCAAATAGTTTTCAACAAATAAGATGAAGCCAGAAAAATAGACTGCCTTTCAACACTCAAATAGGCCCTAAAGTGATGACATGAAGAACTCACTCTCATGGAAGAAACATGTAGGACATGAGGACCCTCAAAACATGATAATGATATCCTACATTTTGGGGTAAAGAACAAGGAAGATTAAAATGATTCTCAGCTAATTCTCAGAGATTCTATTAAAGATATGAAAGATAAGCACTGGCTGAGATTAAAGAAAATGCAAAAAATAATTTTCTGATTTGACTGACTGAAGGATGTGAAGCTTCATAGCTTCAGCATGGCTGAAGAGCACAGCCCCAGAAGAAAGAGGAGACTTACTCTCAGTTCCAATAACCAAATCTCTATAAGCACAGTCACAAAAGTTGATCCAGCTTGCTCATATGCTGCACCACAGCCCTCTTCTCCCACTCAGGAAATGATAAAAACACTGGAGACTGCAGAGAGAAAGCCTATTTGCAGAAGCAAATAATAATTCTGCTCAGAAACATCATTGTTTTGTGGTGGGTCTCTTGCTTAAATCTTTTCAGTCTTCATAAGTTCAATAAGAGATGCTGTCTCTGCTACCCATCAATAACCAGGAAAGTATCCAATTCATTTGCCTGGTATACATTGAAATTGGGATCATGTATATAGAGAGAAGAAAGAAAAACAATACTCTCTTTCATATGCATTATATCCATCATAATAATTATAATACTCTGAAAATATATGATATGAACATATTAGTTAATGGGTCACTCATGAAACTGCTAGTGGTATTCAGCAGCAGTGTTTCTTCAGAAGCAACCCAACTAATACCTGAGAAGCCAGAAGCTAAGAGGTTCTTTTGAGGTATGTTTAGGTTTGCACCTATGGGACAGCACTTGAGACATGTCAGTGGAATATATAGAAATACATGGTAGTAGGAGATTAATAAGAACACTAAGAAATATTACCATGATAGAAATAGGCAGCTGCCATTCCACTCCTATATAACACGTATGTTCCAGATGTAAGTTGTCTCTTTCCCCTCTGTACAGACAGGACAGGTGACATGTCATGATTCCTATAGTTACATTTTTCAGGCAAGGACAAACTACAGTTATCTTCCTTCTTAACTCATCTGTAATACTTCCGAATTTTTCTTTATATTCTGTCTTTCTCCATCCATTCCCTAGTTCCCTAGTTCCTTTTATAAATTTAATTAAGCCACTAGTGATTCATTGAAAGTTTATACACAAATTGATTATCTATGGACTGCTGTAGCTAATCAGGCAGAACTTCTTGGCTTTACCTAATATCAAATAGAAGCAGTAAAATATGTAAAGCTGCAAACAAGAAGGAATCTAGGATCTTGTTTCACTGTGTGCCATAATGGGCAAAGGGATATTACCCAGAATTTGACAGGCATTTTAAACCCCAGATATATGTAGGGAGAATAAGTTCCTTCCACAAAACATTTCATTGTAAGTACATTTTCTATCATTTCCACAGCATCTGCACAATAATTTTTTAACACTGTGCAAAAATATTATCATTCAATATCATCAGTGGAATGTGAAAATAAGCACTCCTTTGTTCTGTCTGGACGTATGCCTTCTGCTGCTGACAGTAACAGGATCTCTATTTGACAAAGATCATTACATTGCTATTGAAAGCTTGCAAAGATGAAGACAGACACTTCTAAAGAGATACTTCGCATGTGACAATAGGGCACAGTCTTCTATTGCAACTAATGCTTTTGCTGATCTCCTCCAGACAAACAGAAATTCCCAGGGAAACACCTTAATGGTACAAGATTGGTCTCACTGCATTCCTGATAAGCCCATGCAACATGCAAACAGCTAGAGGTTTATTACATATACTGAAACATGCATTAGCAGTGAAAGTATATTCTGATCAAGTTGACATCATATTGGCATAATAGTGAAACTGACAATGGATTATGCAACACTGAGACTTCAGAAGGACAGAAGCTAGCTGTTGGGGTTTAATTAATTCTAACAGCATAAGGGTAACAAATGAACTTGTCCAAATCCAACATTTCAGGTAAAATACAGTGTTAAAATAATTGATAGATTTCAGGCTCCTTGAAGAAAGTACTGAGAACACTACTAGAGACGAGTGTATCTGAATAGTGACTCCTGTGTTTATGTCTCTTTTGCAAGTAAATGCTAAGGCATATGAGTGATAAAGATTAAGTTTTTTAAAGAAATGAATAAAAAGCATAAAATCAAACAAAAGCATATATTGCCACAAAACAAGCCCAGAAAATGTGACCAGTGATCACATGGAATCATGCAGATCTAGTTGAGTAATGGGTACTACAGACATACCTAACAAGAACAAGTGCAGATTCAAAAGTTAATTCTGCAAAAATTTAAAATTATAGCTCCAGACTGAACTTCAGAACATTCCTGCCCTGACAGCCCAATGCTCATATGGAGATGAAATGTGTTGATAGGAATCAGAGTTTTGTCCTTCTCATTCTGCTGTATCCACAGAATAAGAGATCTCTTCCAGGTCTTGGGATATGATACAGAGAGCATTGTACTAGAATTTATTTTTAAAAGAAGCTGGAAGCCATGGAGGCTCTCCAATCCTCCAGTTTCCACTCCATGTCATAAGCTGTGTCACTAGGATAAAAGCTGAAGATCAGAGTATAGCTAAAAGTTATTGACTTGGGTCAGCTGTGATAGCAGTTGGTGCTGTTTTGAAGGAACAAAATACTAAGGAGGGGCAATGAAGGAGCTTTACCACCCCTGAAATCTGTCCTGAACAGTGATACACACATTCATGTAAGCTATGCAGCCATACCACACTGGATATTTGAGCAATAAGAGAGATAAATAAGCATTACTATGCTTAACATTATTATTATTATTAGAAAGCCATTTCAGGTCATTAATGCTGTAGTATTTCTCAAGAGGAAAGCAAGAGGCTAGGTAGCTCATAACTCACAATTCCGGGGGCTTGTGGCCAACCCTAACTGAACTATGTCTAACTGAATAATTGGAGAATCATTTCAACGATACACAGATTACATTTCACAGTGACACTAAATCTAAATGCAGTTTAGCATTAAATTTAAATGCTTTTCTATAAACCACAATAGAGAAACAGTACAGTGCATTCCCCAGGCACTGTATTATCATCCTATAGGAAAACTGAAAAGCATTTCTGGTGCTATGGTTTGTTAAGATAAAAATGTATACTTTCTGATGCAGGAACAAAATCATCACTATGTGGGATCCTTTTAAGTTGATATACATGTATTCTGCTTTTTTAAACAGATCTTCATGTGAACCCGCTTATCAAAAGTTCAGTGAATCCTCCACTAAAATCAACTAAGTCTCACTAAAGCACTGTCTGGAATTACTCGTTCCACAAAAGGGTTGATAGGACCTCATTTCTTCACTGTATAAATATTCATAGGGCTAATACCAGGTTATTAGGCTTTGAGTCAGCTAATTTGAGTTTCTGTGACCCACAGAAAACTATTGCTCAGTTATCACGTTTTCCAGGACACATAACATGCCATAATGATACATATATCATTAAGTATATTTGGAGCTATAGTCCATAATTCCTTATGCTCCAGGAAACCCAATCACTTTCTGATTTTTTTTTTCCACAGTAGTTTAAGGGAAACTTTCTTATCTTTCTAGACTAAGGACAGGGAAAGTGTAATCTGAGTAAGCTATCATTTTACCTGAAGTCTTATTTATGTTTTAGACTATAGCCACAAATGAGCCAACAAGACTAAAGGAGGGCATCCCGAATTTGTGCTCAGACTAACCTGAAGGTCACAGGCTGCAGTGAAAACAGAGCATCAGACAGCTCAGGAGAGAGCTGTGACATGTTGGCTGATGAGGAAATTAAGGACAGGAAAAAATAAAACTATAGGAGTCTTTGCTATATGAGGTGGCCATTTAGCAGATTGTGGAGGCTGTTGCATTCTTTACCTCATTTTTCCAAGTTGTTTGTACAATATTTTTCAGACGGTACTACTCAGATTTCAGATTTTGGATTCTTTTTTAGACTTGTTTTACACTGCCATAGTTTCCCTGATTTTTCACTGTGAGAGAGATAATTGTTCTTGGAACCACTCCATAAAATACAAATACTACTGCTCACATTACTTACTGTTAAGTAAAATAGTTAGTTGCTGTAAAACAGATTTGCTGTTGAGCAATTCTACGTGCTGGTGCCATAAAAAAAAATTCAGTGGTACATAAAGTAATCTGTAATTCAAAAAATGCTATCAGGCTTTTTGTATATGTCATAAAATAAATTTCTACTTAACTGTCAAGCCAACGAAATGGATCATTTTCAGATAGAGCCTTGTAAGCAATTATTGTGTCTTCCTCTGGAATGGATTGTGCTGGATTTTTTCCAGTGCTGGAAAGACATCAACCTAGATAGCTAATAAACTGGATGCCCAACATGTAGAAATGTCAGCAATGCAAGATCATACTAGACAACAAATACGCATGAATACTAGTCCAAAATAATGGGAAAATTTCTATAATATTCCATATCATTCTTTCAGGTCAAGTAAATATGAGTGTCCCACACACTTCTGTGAAGATGAATTTCACTAGAAGTAACAGCTGTGAAACACACCAAAAGTAATATAACAAGATCTCACAGAAAGTCTATGGCAAGAGTGAATTGGTGCAGACTTCAATATCCAAGATTTGAGACCTTAACACTACAGATCCCATCCTCTTAGTGTATTTCCAAGCATTGGGAAAAACAGCTTGGCCCACCTTGGGCACAGAAAGGGACCTGGAACACAGAAATTACAAATAAAAATTACATTTACAGAACAACCAGAACACCTAATATTTGAGACCACGCTTGATTTTTCTTCTAAGTTTTTCCCAGTTAGTGTTGCAACTTTTTATTCCAATGGATCAAAATAAAAATCACAACCCAAAAAAAATCCTGTTCAGCAATAGATATGAATTTATGAAGTAAAATAATAATTCCTATTCAGTTACACTGATGCTAACAAATACAGTGCTTTTTTTCCTGCATCTGAATTGGCAAGATTGTAAATACTAAAGTGGGCAGAATATTTATACTACAATGTCATAAATCCACTAGTGTCTTGGAAGACTTGTTAGCCTTAATGTATACGCTGTGGCCTGCAGAATTCTACAATCAAGAGTTTCCATAAATTGCCTGAGGAGCAATAAGCTTTTCCTCTTTGTAGATGCCACTAAAGAGAATTTGCCCAGCTAACTGTAGCCCAGTCACGATTTGAAAATTACAGATGGGGATCAAAGGCAACAAATGGAATCCATTCAATTTACATCCGTAAATTGCTCATTTGTTTTCCACTGGTAAGGAAAAATTACAAATGTTCTACTAAAATGACAGAGACTGAGCTCACATAGATCAAGTTGGCACTGGGGCTGCTGGCATTGGGTAATAGATTTGGGCATAAGATCACCTGATTACACTCTCCTCTTTCCCATCTCTTTCCAGGCTGCACTTACACACCATGAGGCTTGAGTGTTGTCTCTCTGTCTGTGGGTCAGGACTTCTCTTAGGCAAAGTTCCCCTTCAGGGATAAGTAAGTTTATTGCATGATTTTAGTGCAAGAATTTTAGGCTAAACCTGATTGTGCTATTATAAAAGCTACAGAAGGTAGAGGAGGAAAAAATACAGTGAGAAACACCTCAGTATTTCACCCCCTTCAGGAAAGCATGGATAAGAATTTCCAGGTCACTGTGTCTTACTCCACCTCTCTGGATAAACCTGCATTTCCCTACGTACGCCAGACAAAGACCTAACCATGTAGTGCTTTTTCCCACCCAAGACTAGACACTGACAAGCTTGCAGGACCCATTGGTAAATGTAATAAAACAACACAGAGAAGCCACATTTCAGTTGTGTCTTCATCACACAGGTGGCTTGATGATGGGCAATTTTTCATTTTTATTGCATTCTTTACTGCAAGAATTGGGATAAGAATATTAAGTACCTAATGCGTTCTGAGGAGTGTGAGACTGCAGTAAATCATATCAATTTGACTTTTTCAGGTTCTGAAATGTGATCTACTTAGCTTATTGTCATTCATTCATAGTATTGCTAACATGGCAAGAACATATGTTCATATGGAGAAAACAGTTTATGTTCAAGTTACATGTAGCATTCTTAGAGGATCTCAAGTCAATTGTAGTTTTGACTACTTGGTGAAAAGACAGTTCTTTTACAGTTGATACCTACAGCTGACCAGCTCACCACATATCCTTTTTACTATTTTGAGAGGATAATAGGCATTTTCAGTCTGACCTCTTTCAAACATCCACTCTGAACATTTTTGCCCTAAGTCTTCTTTTCCCGTGTGAGAAGCCTAGAACAGTGTGTTCACATTCATGAACTTAGCATAATGAATCATACACCTCCTACTATCACAGATTTTGCAAAAGATATACTAAGAAACAAGAAGAATGGCCAAAGCAGGGCTTCACTAGAGCTAAATAAGTCAAAAAGCAAAAATGTATGGCCCTAGACTGCATTTTTGTAACTTGTTGAGGTGGTCCATTCTTTGCAAGAACATTCCTCAGGACTGTCAGCAACAATGAAGCAAAACATCCTGTAAAGAAATTACAACTAGATTAGAGACTGAGCTCTGCTCTGACCAACTGCAACCTTTGGAACATTTTAAGCCAAAAATGGACTAAGAACCACATTCTGGGAGTGTCTCATAGTTATTTATAGTGGAGCTCCAGATTTTTAAGTCTTCTTAAATCAAGATGGAGTCTTGAATTCCTTCACACTATTTCATCTCCAAATGCACTCATAGCTGTTATTAAGGTAGTTAGGTTTTTTTATAGATTATGCACAGGATAAATTTTCATGCAAAATGTGTCAAAAAGTGATCATGATTCTGCACCCTAAAGATCTCAGCCTTCTCCAGTTAAAAGATGTGTCGTTGTTGTCCACCCCAGGAATGCTAACCTCTGTACTTTTAATGAATAATAAGGTCACTTATTATTAGAATTCAATTAATTCAGGTATCTGCAAGTAGAAGACAGATGTTTAAGGTAAACTTAGTACCTTGATATTCTAAGAATGTGTTCATTAGAAATGCTTATAAAAATGTGTATCTTCTGTAGTCATGCTTGGGTTTTTTCTTATTCAGATACAAATTTTGCTGAAGCTGGTAAGTATTGTGCCTATGCAACATTAGATTCTGTGCTTCCTTCATGTTAAAATGAGCACCATTAGGATGCATCACTTGAAAATTCAATTGGTCACTAAAGGGATTTGTAGAAAAAACTGGGTGGAGAAAGACAATGAAGGTGCTCAAACAACAAAAGGAAAGAAAGCAGGATGAACTTTTAAAATGGAAGTACATCATATTCTGCCAAAATGCTGGGCAGTCCCTCCTGATGTTTTCTATGGAAGTGGAACCCATTTTGCATGTTACAAGTGTGGATTAAAAATATAGAAAGCACTGTTTAGTCATACCAGCCCTGGTATTTAGCAAGGCCTAACGAACTCATTCAGAAACCAGTCTTGAATAAGGTCCCTGGCAATTTCTTTCCATGCTGAAGATAAGAAATGTCATACCTGTTCCATATGAAAAAGATACACATTTTGAGAAGAGCAGTATTGCTCAAGAGGACTGAAAGTACTTCCTGTATCAAAGAGTTGCCCTGCACTTTGCCAGAATAAGTTATTAGGCATTATCATCCTACAAAAACATTTCTTACATCCAGAACAGTGCAGTATCACTACAGAAATATTGCTGATCTTACTATGAAGAATGTTTGCCACTTCATATCAGGTCCTGAAAGCAATATAAAAAGGAGGCATTGCCTTTCTGTAGCTTACAGAAGCCACAAAACACTCATTTTATTCATTTTTCCTGTAAGTGATATATAAATGTAAGACTAGTAACACGGTGGTGGTGGCACTCTTGATTTACTAACCAGTAGAAAGCCACACTGACATGCTACAACTAGCCAACTTACACATCAAAGATGCTTTCAAAAGCCAAGTAAAATACACTTCTGAACAAAAGATAATGAATTGCAACAAAGCAGATTTTGTATTAGAGAGAACAAGAGGAAAACAAAACTTGCACACTGTTGACCTACATACAGAAAATGAGTATGTGTCTAGGACACATAGTTACAGCTGTAATTACCATTTCCTTCAGTGGTGGTTGGGTCTTCACGTTTAGGCATCATGACTATTTCACAGGGCTGCTCCAGCTACCACCTATACAACAGATCGTCTGAAGGCTGAGTGGTTCAAGATGAAGTGCACCACATCAACATTGTCCTGTCCGTCACTGAACAGATGGCACTGATGAAGTTTCACTGACTGAAATATAAGAAGATACTAATTTCCTAAGTGATTAATCTTTCATGACTGTTTAGTTTACTATTTAGGGTTGGCATGCTAAGGTCAAAAGAATGGAAGAAATTGTTCACCTTCTTTATTATTATTAGTGAAAAGAGAAAAACTCTCCTGCAATGTACTTTCTTGTGACTAACACTGACGTTTAAATGCTGAAGTGCCTTACTGAGCAAGGATGTTGCACATTGTCCACACAGACACACTCTGATGCTGTATACAGGTCTAGACTTCAGGGTGTGGAGGACATTACATGGATATTTTTTTCCTCATGAAAGACAGCTTTTACCTCAGAAATATTTAAATCGCAAATAGCTGTAACAGTCAGACACTGATTTAAAATATCTTAGCAAAAGGAGTCCAATGACAATATATCTGCTGGTTTATATTTGCATCTCCTTGCAGTTCCATTAAGACTCCCTGCTTCTGCCTTTATGCAGATATTGCATCCTAAATTTACGAGCTTTACCCTGATTCACCTTGTATCTACAATACCAGACAAGCTTAATGGTGAAAAAAAGCAAAAATTTAATTAACAAGAGAGTTCAGGCTTGGAAGTAAAAGATTTGAAACAACTCACTACAAATAAACCAATGTTACAAATAAAACAACATAAAATGCATTTCTTAATCTGTTTTTAAATGAATAATTTCTTCATAGTTTCCTCAGTATTCCTCATCTGGAATTCTTTAGTGTGACCCAGCTTGAAAAAATGGGTAAGCATCTGCAGAATACCGCACATTCTCAGGTGCTCCTGAGGGGTTTCTGGATCCTTTACTCACATGACTATGAAAGCTATTTGTTTTTCTTTGGAGCTGTCATTCAGATGTCTGAAGGAAGTTTATCTAGAAGTTTATTCAGTGATGCTCACTATCTTACCTTTCCATTTTCAAATTTTAGCATTGGGGGAATGCTGAAAATGTTTGTGGGTGTTGTTTGGACTGACTTGAAATTCAGTTTACAGAAAAAACACATCCATGTGTTTAGTCCTATTTCTGTTAGAACATCCTATGTTTCAAATACTGCCAAAGAAATTAAGCCTACACACTCAGGTCCTACATCTTTGTCTATAAACCATGTTTTCAGAACTAATACTGCTTCCTTTACTGCATTCTCATATTAGTCATTATATAATATCCTAGCTCCTGTGCTTTTATACTTTGGAAAGACTTCTAATGCAAAAAGGAAATGCAAGAAAACATTCAAATCTTCTCTGAAAATCCATAGTTAGACCGTGCCATGGTTTTATGAATTCAGAAAAAGAATAATCATGTTCTAAAAATTCAGTAAAATTCAGTTGGTAGACTTCTGTGCTTCTTTAATAACTGAAAGAATAACATCTTGGGAGGAATGATGAGCATGGCATTCAAGTTACTGATTCTTGTACTTGAAAAAAGAAGCAGTGAAAGAACTATAACAAGATGTTTTGCAGTTGCAGTCAAATCAGGACCATTGCCTTGATGGAACTATGTAAGTCTTCATCAGAAACTTAAGTTACTGATACCTCACTTTCATTTATTAGCCACATTGAAAAACATATGAAAGGATATATGACAAGGAAAGGGACATACACTGATGGCTGATTTATTAATCTTACCAGCAAAAATGACATTACATTAATATCAAAGATGCAAAGGCAGTATTAAAAAAGCTAGATAAATAAAAGAATTACGGTCATATACACATGTGGTCTCTCGGTGAACATTTGCTATGGTATAGGTGAATTGCACACACCATTTTTCTTATTTCTCGAGGTGTCCTGACTCATACAGTGATCAGATTTAGTTAAATACTTTTACCACTGTGCATTTTTTTAGTGTAGACAAGCCAGATCAAGGCTCGTTTGTGGTCTACTTTTGTGGCTGCAGGAGTTAACCGTCTCCATGAGTTCCACCACTTGCTGCCCTCATTGATGTACTGCTAAAACTATCCATGGGTCTACCTTGTAAACTGGATCGCTAATCAAAGAAAATAATCATTTTGTTAAGTCAGCTTAGTGCAGTGATCCAATCCACAGCACGGTCCCACAAACAATTGTAATTAGCACAGAAGAGGGAGTCAAATTGTGACATGATATGGGAAAGGGCAGCCAGGGTCAGGAGGCAGAAAAAGGGTGCAAACCTTTGAAGACAGGGTTGCCACTGGAGATAACATAGCACAGAGCTTCATCTTGTATTTCTGTTTATCCTTGGAGACCAAATACTAAGCAGAGACTGGGGACAAACTACCAATTAAACCTCACAGCATCCTACTGCTTCTCTAGCACAAATATAAATGATTGCATAGAGAGCATGGACAGTTTTCATCTGCACAAGATTCTCTTTACAGCACACCAGTCTTGGAAAAAAAAAAAAAAAAAAAAGCGGCTTTTAATTTAATCTAGCTCTATTTAATAGCAATAAAATCAGAACAACACAGAGTGTTTTTAATATATAAGAATTATGAAAATAGCCTCAGTGCAGACAGTTTCAGAGAACTGGGATCATTCCTAAATGAGCCTGTTGAACACTGCAAAAATTCCTGTTGTTAGCAAACATGCCACATTTTTGTTTCTGTGTTCAAATCTTTATCTCCTTGTCAGAGACATGTACGATATAGTCAAAGCACTGAAGCATGGATGGTTTACAAAGGATGAGGATGGAAATACACAATTAGCCCTTTACCACAGCTGAAACTTGTGGGAAAACCTGTAGTAGAGGAGAAATTGAAAGTATCGGTCCACATACTCTTCCTCACACTACTAAACTGATAACCCATTAGATAGCCATCTTCCAACCAAATAAATCCATCCAAGGGAAATAAAGATGATATCAAAGAATGTTGACATAGCTATGTTTGGTACAAATATCAGTGTCTCAGTAACTCTGCAAGCATCAATTTTACTTGCAATCAGCGTCTAAGTTACAGTGCCACAACCTATTCACAAAGAAATAACCACTCTAATTTCTTTCCTGCCACTTCTGCACAACAGCTGTAAACCCTTTCTACCACAATGTTGATTATTCCACATTTCAAGGTGCATTTTTCATTGTTTTCTAGACATACCGCTAAACTTAGGCCAATAATGATTTTCTGTCAGACTTTGCTGCCAAAGATGACTCTTTTCAGGATGGGATTTTAAAATGCTGTTTTGTTGTGAGGCACATAAAATACATAATCTGCCTTGTTGAAGTACATGAAAAAATCAGACAGTTCTGGTAGTAGATATGAAAATAAGCTGAAGTCATGGCACTGTAGCTGTGCCAGTGAAAATGCCTTTTCCTGTGTAATGTAATCTTCCCCTAACCTGCTGCATTCAAATGGGTCAGATGAGTCTGAACAGCATTAACTGGTAAGTCTGCGCCTACCACCCACATTATCCCACATCTTTCCACAGCTATGTGCATGATGATGCCAATCACGTCTGGGAGCAGCAGGAGGCTGCACCGGGAGGAGGCCAAGACAGCATGAGGGTCAAAACCTGTCTGAGGGGCACCATCCCACAGCAGTGCAAGCAGAGCAGGTGCTGGCAGTGGCACTGGGGGGAACCTGGTGAGGGTGGAAAGGCAGTCAGATAAATCAGATTGGTTAACTTCATGCCAGAAAATTTCAAAAGCGACCCACATTCTTTCTGAATATTAACTCCCAAGTCAACATGTTCAGCTCTTGAACACTGATTAGAGGATGCCACATAACAGAAACACAAGACTGTTCTGATGCCACACTGGTATTCACAGAGAAAACAGCTTAAATCCATTTGCAGACAAAAACTTGTATTGAGGTCTCTGAGTAGCTCCTGAAAAAGAGATCTGACAGCTAAGTCAAAAAACTACACAAAAGTAAAGCAGATTTCTGCAATTACTGTTTATGAAGCTATTTGTAGTCATTATGACTAGATTTCTGGAGTACTGTGTTTCAAGTTTCTCCAAAAACCAGGAAGTTAAGCTAAAAATACAGTGGGATGTATTTTTCATTACACTTATATATGCGATACCATAATATAATATTATTATACATAATATACCTACATTATAATATAGTACACTGAATTGTGTTATATTTTATTATTATATATTGTTGTATTATTCTAATTATTATTATAAATACATATTATTGTATTTACACTGTACCAAGCATAATCACCAGGTTCAGAGGAAAAACATCAGAAATCTTATGAAGATACCATATTTGAAAAATTTCTAGTCAATTAATGTGGATCACAAGAATTTAGGATGATATATACGATTTAGAAGAATTTATCTAAATTGCTTTTGACTGCTGACTCTATCCTACTCCATCATTAATCAGAATATTTTATTAAAACCTCAAAACCAGTTTTAAATTCCTAAATATTCATTAAAATTCTGCCAAAGTATTTTTTTATTAGAAAACGAGATATTTAGCAGAGTTTCTACATATCCATATGCTCTGTTCTTTAGACGACTTCTGAAAATTTGTAGCCAGAAGCATTTGGGAAGTCCATCTGAAGATATATTTGTATATGCATTTCCTCTAATGATAATGCCACTCAGAATTAGATAATTCTACTTAGAATCATATTCTTGTCTTTATTCTAGCCAAAATGAATGGGTGAGTGAATGGTTGTTAATACAGCTGCTTTCTTTAATAACATCTGATATCACACACTGCCAGCTATGTCTGACTGCTCGCAGCACCTGCTAGGCTGATGAATGGGCACACTGCTCGGGTAATTGCATTTGCTGCTTAGTTGTCACTACTCTCAATGGAGGGACTCCGGATTTACGTCTCAGTGCAACCCTCTATTGCTATTTGTTTTAAAATGAGATTAAAAAAAACCAAAAACCACTAATTGTTACATGTTTTGAAGTACTTACTTCTATAGTAAGTGCAGCTGGAGCAGCCAAAAACACGTGAACAGAAGTCTTAGCCTGCACAGACTGGTTGCGGTAGCATGTACTTAGGAGTACTAAAATCCTGAGACTTTATGACTTCACAGCCATCAATGCCTCATGTAAATCACAGATCAGGTCCTCCTAAATACCAGTCCACTTTAATGTAGTCTACTACATTAGATAACCCTTGCACAAGCCGTTATCACTCAGAGAACATATCAACAGTGACTACTTTCCACTCCAAGATTTCAACACATTTTTCAGGCAACCCATTTGCAAAGGACTTAGCAGGCACAGGTGGCACAGCTCAAAACCCTCTTCACCACTGCACGTGTCAGAGGAAGTGGAAGGGTTGTAATCATCTTCAGGGACTCCCTCTCTGGACTTTGACCATTGCAAGTTCTTGGAGCAGACCTGTCCAAATCTCATGAAGGTGCTAGGATCATAATGAGCTCTGCATATTCCCTACCTGCCACTCTGGATCCTCTGCTGTCATGGCAAGCAACAAGTGCTGTAAAACCAGAAATGACCCCTTATTTGTTTTTTTTACAGGGAAACATAGAGCAAAGTGCACCAGAACCATGTTCCATCACAGCCAGGAGTTAGAAAGTAAAATCTTGAATGTGAAGCTTCAGCAAAATAACAAAACCCTAAGGTAAAAAAGCAAATTCTGCAGAATGACTGAGGGTGTGGTATATTTAGCCAGAGGAACCAGGCTTTTTGTATCTCTCTGTTTCACATTGCCTGTAAAATCAAGTGAATGCAATACAAATGAAAGGCAGGAGTTCAGGGAAGAACAGTGCAACAAGTAGTCAATTTGATGGCAAATTCTTCAGCCATTGAACGAAAGATTATTAATAACACTGCCTAGAGTTCTCCAATGCACTCAGTCAGTGCCTGCTCATAGCAGCTAATAAGTATCCTGAGAGGACAAGGTTAAACAAACTAGGTAATCAGCAGTCTTTATTGTAGTATTGGGAAAAGTCTAGTACTAGAACAGAAAGAAAATTGTTTTCATGAAGGAGAAAGAAACCAAAACAACACTAAGAGTTTGTTTTTTTTTTTATCTACTCATATGCCAAACTTCCCATAAAAATCATTTGCCTCAGGGTTGTTATAAGAATATGAACATGTGAGTGAAAAGTTATTTTTTAACTTTCATACACGTCTGCCTTAGTTTGGTGAGATGATGTGCCAGAATGGATGCCAATTAGTGTCAGTCTTAATAGTAGTCTTTAATACTTGGACATGCCTTTATTAGGAAAGATTTTGAAACTATTAACTCATTCTCTACTGATCTCTTGAACAGCTAATGAACAGTGATAAATTTTATTATTTGGCAGTCCTGGGCAAAGTCATATGATAGTTTGAAGTTTTAACAAGTTAACTGCTGAGTAAGGGTTTCCTAGATGGTTGATGATCTCTTGAGGCATAAATCCAGCAATTCAACTGATGAGGGAAAGAAATACGCTTAAATCAAGTGAACACAGAATAAACCAAGGATAAAGTAAGATAAAATGTACTGAAAACAAATCTTGAAGTCCTGCACAAATACACACATGTACAAGCCAACAATGCCTGGAAAAATACTAGTATGCTCCAACCCTGGACTCTCAAACTGTGGCTTGAAGTATATGCTTGAAACCATGAAATCACATTCCTATTAAAACCTAACCTACACAGCTGAACACCCTTGAAAGAATGATATGCAGCATCAAAGATCTTTTGAAAAAACATCACTGTATGTAGCAGGTACTAAATCTTGTCTTAAAATTACTATGATTTGGGCAAAATGCAGATCATCAGCTACTGAAAAAATTACAGAAAATTACACCATTATGACCTCCAAGTGAGCTTCTCTTCACATCAGCTTTGGTAGTTGCTGAAAAACAGAGGCAATTTTGCAAAAGCATTTTCAGAATACCCATGTCCGTGTTCCTGAACATTACACTGTCATCATTGTGTTATCATTTATCAAGGGAAGATCCTTCAGAAAAACCCAGACATGCTCCTGAGCAGAGATGTCTCCAGCACTGCCATGATAAGATGCCACAATCCAAAGTTTAATATCACTGACATTCCTGGTACTCCAAACCCTAGGTCAGCCTTCCAGCCACCCCCAACTGGAGGAGAGGCAACTGAGCACAAGGCATGGAAAGAGTATTCTTTTCTTTTCCTCCTAATGTTTCCTAATGCCTTGAAGGTTTCATTATCCACTTTCTGTGCCTAACATGCCATGTCACACAGTACTGGTCAAGGCCACTGGGCCAAATTCTGGGAAAGATTGTGATAGCTTTATTAACACATACTTGCTTTTATTATGTGATGTAACATTCATCCATTAATTTCAGCTCTCCACATGTACACATACATATCTGTCAATTACATTAATTGACTTAATAAATACTCCTAATTTCTACGGAAGTAGAGAAAGTTTATTAGTTTATTATTTCTGTCATTCTTTGACTATCTCAAAAATAAAAGCGTCAGGAAAGATCTTTTGTACAAAGCATATAACTGAGTTTGTAAAAATATGTGAAGCTAGAAATATAAGCAGTGTTGATGAACGATGTATCTCCAGCTTCCAGACAGACAGATGTAGATAGATAGATAGATAGATAGATAGATAGATAGATAGATAGATAGATAGATAGATAGATAGATAGATAGATAGATAGATAGATAGATAGATAGATAGATAGATAGATAGATAGATATTTTGTTAAACTATCTAGACCACAATTTGTTGTGAGAAACTACAGGCCACGCGGACCTCTCCCGAGACGCTGCAGTTTCAGCTGCTACCAGCAGATGGCAATGCATGTGAGTCAGTCGCACCTTAATGCAAGGGCTCCATTCACAGCAAAACCTGCCGTCGCAGAAAGCTCACGGTCTCGTTATTTAAGAAAGCAGAGGACCACACAAGAGAGATTTTGCTTAGAAGCAGCAAAAGAGTGAGCACGAAGGTAAACGACATTAATCTTGACCCATGTCAATTAAGTCACTGCTTTCCATGACCTGTTAGATGTAAATTATCAACCATTTGGATGGCAGAGATAAAGATTATAGCAGTGAAATAAACAACATTCTCTTCTGTTTCAGTGTGTTTGTATGGCTTAAGCACACAACTTCAAAACAACACCCCAACTGCAGCTAACTACAGTGGATAAAGTTTCTGAAGACAGTTCACTTTTGGTATGACACACTAACTTCATTTCTTTGGTTGTTGTATCTCACAGTAAATAAATGCTGACATGCATAGTGTGCACTACTCAACAATGCAAACTAGAAAGAAAAGAAAAATATATATGCTTTATATGTCTTTTCTTCCATTGGAGAGAAAAAAACAAGTTTGGAAACATAATTCTATCTCCACGTATTCAGAAGGCACAAGAATCAAAAACCTAAATGTCATTGTAAAACTTAAACACCTACATAAAACTTGTAAATCTATCCTTACAGGATTGGTATGTACCAAGAATATGATAAAAAGAAGACAGACATAAATACAGAGACAGACAGGTGGACACGTGTAAATAAATATTTTGAAATATACTGACCTTGCCATTCACTTGTCTGTTCTTTAATAAAGTTCAGTTTTCCTGTAATAATAAGTCACATAAATTTATTTCCTTGTATCATCCCTCAAAATCTATGAAAATTACTCCCATCCTCATTATCACATATGAAGATTTCTATTCAAGTATATAAAGATACATAAGGAATAAGCAAAATGACCTAGAAGCTTTGTCTCAGTCCCAGAGCTGTAACATCATTGGCATAAACAAAACCTGGTGGGATGACTCCTGTGACTGTGGTGCTGTGGTGGAGAGTTTTAAGCTCTTCAGGAGGGATGGACGGGGCAGGTGAGACAGAAGGTGGCACTGTATGTAAGGGAGGGGCTGCACTGTATGGCACTTGCAGCTAGTGATGACACAGTTGAGAGTCTCTGGGTAAGGATGAACAGGAAAGCAAGTAAAGAGTATGTGCCTGTGGGAGTCTACTATTGACCACCCAGCTAGGATGATGACACCAGTTAATTATTCTACAAGGAATTAAGGCATATCTCTAGATCAATAGCCCTTGTCCTTATGGGTGATTTTTAACTTCCCAGATGTCAACTGTCAATATCATGCAGCAGACACAAACAAGTTCAGGAAATCTCTGAATCATGTTGAAGATAACTTCTTGGGGCAGGTACTGGGGGAGCCACCAAGGAAAGATGCCCTCCTAGATTTGTTGTTTGTAAGCAGAAAAGGACTCATGGGCGAAGTGGTGATTGGTGCCTCTGTTAGTTACAGTGACCACAATTTAGCAAAACTGTGACCCTGGATATGGGGAGAACCAACTTCAAGCTACTGAATGAGCTAATTAGTAAGGTCCCCATGGAATCTGCTTTTGAACATAGCGGGGTTCATGAATACTGATTGCTTTCTAAAAAACATTTCTTAATAGCACAGGAGCAGGCAACTCCAAAGTGTCAGAAGCCAAGCAAGTGGGACAGAAGGTTGGATTGGCTAAGCCAAGATCTTCTAGAACTGAGGAGGAAAAGGGAAGTATATGGATATTGGAAGCAAGGACCTGTGAGAGAGATGCTGTTCACCATCGTAGGGAGAAAATTCATGCAACCAAAGCTTGTTAAGAGTTCAAGCTGGCCAGTACTGTGAAGAACAACAAAAAGTGCTTTTTAAATACCTTGGGATGTGTGGTGAAGAACTTACCCTAATGACCTGTATAAAGTAACCCCCATCACCAAAGCTGGCAAAGAAATCTGTTATGAAGGAGCTAATACGAATGAACTTGTAAGTATGACTGTATATATGCCATACGTAAAATGCCAGCAGGTGGCACTCAAGAATACGAAGCCCTTTTCCAGGGATTGTCCAGGACAGATAAAACTTGCTGTTGTACATGCCTACAGGTTCCTGTGTGCTGCTTTTTACATGCAAGGGAAAATGTGAATCTTTTAGGGTTGTTGAAATGCATGCCCAAGAACAAGGCATCTTGACACCAGTCCACACAAGTCTGTTTCTGGAGGGCTCCACAGTCCCCAAGGCGCTAGACAGACCTTGCAGCCCCTACAGTGAATCACCAGTTTCACTGCTCAACTGGGCAAGCTGCAAAAGCCGGTCAAAGTCAACGTGCAAATCAGAGCAGGTGTTAAGAAAGTGTTTTAGAAAAATAGCCAGCAAGGTAGCTGTGCTTTGAATGCACAGACCCTTCTTGTCTTCTAACAGGTTCCAACTTGTTGTAGCACTTCTTTAAAGGGTGTTCTTTTACCAAAAACAATGAGCTCAAAATCATAGCTTGACCATGTTTTGTACTCCTTTGGGGCAGCAGTCGTCAGGCTGTACCAATATTGCTAACAGGCAGAGGCAATGCAGTAAGGATGCAGCACGCAGTGCCTGGCCACATAGATACCTGGAGGTGGAGAGGTAGCACTGGAGCAGCCCCAAGTTTCACTGAATCATTCCAGTTAGGTTTGATACCTTCAAAGAAGAAACTGACAACCAAATGCTTATAAAATCCATGTAATTCCTTCATTTTGTGCTTCATGTAGCAGCTAAATAAGAAAATTGGAGAAGGGATCATTTTTGTGTCAAGTATCATGTTCATTCCATAAGCTCCTTTCTAAATCTAAAAATGTCATGTCTTGTCCTTTCTATATTTTTTTAATAATGAAGTCTTGCTGAAGGCCCAAATTTCCTTTAAATATTCATCTTGTTCTAATCAAGAGGGTCTGCACTATCTACCCTGCCAGTGGTCAATGCCTCCACTCAGACAGAGCTGTTGAAGGTAGAGACTGCAGTGGAGACCTCGACTACAAGGAATGCTTAGATCTTGGTCCTGGGGCAGGGACAGGCAGAAGACCTGACTGCAAAAGCTGTGCCCAGGCAGAGGACTTCCTGCAGCAGGTGGCCGAGCTGCAGGTTAGAAGGCTGCATAACATCAGGAAGGAGTTAGATAGTTGGTTCCAAGTGCAGTCTCAAGTGGACCCACAGCCAAACAGCCAAAAACTCCCCCACCAGTAAATCGGGGGGGGGGGGGGGGGGGGGGGGGGCGAATAATGCAGAAGAATGGAAGCTTGTAACAGCAAGGACTAGCAGGAGGAAAAGACTTCCCCTGAAGCCTGAGGTGCCTTTGCAGAACCATCTCACCATTCTGCAGAATAAAGAGGAATTCTATCACATCAGGAGAGGTGCTGGAGCTGACTAAAGGAGCCTGATCAATACATATATGTTTGGTGGCCTTCTACAACAGGGTTACGATGTTGGTGGATGAAGGAAGAACTATTGATGTCTTCTACTTGGACTTGTGCAAAGCATATGACACTGTTCCACACAACATACTTGTCCCTAAACTGGAGAGACATGGATTCGACAGATGGGCTACTCAATGGATAAGGAATTGTCTGGATGGTCACACACAAAGAGTAGCTGTTAACAGCTTGACATCCAAGTGAAGACCACTGACACTCCTCAGGCGTAGGTATTGGGACCAACTCTGTTCAACATCTTTGTCAGTGACATGGGCAGTGGGATTGAGTATACCCTCAGTAAATTTGCTGATGATACCAAGCTGTGTGGTGCTGAGTGGTCAACACACTGGAGGGAAGGGATGCCATCCAGAGGCACCTTGATAGGCTTGAGAGGTGGGCCTGTGCAACCCTCATGAAGTTCAACAAGGCCAAGTGCAAGGTCCTGCACATGGACCAGGGCAATCCCAAGGACAAATACAGACTGGGTGGGGAATGGATTGAATGCAACCATGTGGAGAAGGACTTGGGGATGTTGGTAGACAAGATGCTCAACATGGCCCAGCAATGCGTGCTTGCAGCCCAGAAGGGCAACCATATCCTGGGCTGCATCAAAAGAAACATGGCCAGCAGGTCAAAGGAGGTGATTCTCCCCCTCTACCTTGCTCTCATGAGACCACACCTGGAGTGCTGCAGTCACCTCTGGGACTCACCCCAACACAAGAACAGGGACCTGTTGGAGCGAGTCCAGAGGAGGGCCCCAAAGATGATCAGAGCTGAAGCACCTCTCTGATGAAGACAGGCTGAGAGAGTTGGGGTTGCTCAGCCTGGAGAAGAGAAGTGTCTGAGGAGACCTGAAGGGGGGCTATGTGAGAGCTGGAGAGGGACTTTTTACAAGGGCGTATAGTGATATGACAAGGCAAATGGCTTTAAATGGAAAGAGGGTAAATTTACATTAGATATTAGGAAGAAATCTTTTACTATGAGGGTGATAAGGCACAGGAACAGGTTGCCCAGAGAAGCTGTAGATGCCCCATCCCTGGAAGTTTTCAAGGCCAGGTTGGATGGGGCTTTGAGAAACCTGGTTTAGTGGAAGGTGTCCCTGCCTATAGCAGAAGGGTTGGAATTAGATGATCTTTAAGGTCTCTCCCAATCCAAACTATTCTATGATTCTATGGTGAGTCATTGAAATGAGTCTGTGTTTGAAACAGGGTCCAAGTGTTTCAGAGACTCAAGGTATTAGATCAAGGGAAATTAATTTCATTCTCACCAGTGTAAATCCTACATACCCTAAAGAATGTAGTCTAGTAAACTGTGCAAATGATATCAGACTTTTGTCATAAGGAGGAAAGGCATTAAGTTTATTACCACACTGGAGCCTCACTAAAATTTTTATGATGTTCAGACTCGGGATTTTCATTGAAGTCTGCCTTGGGGATATGCGTATATATTTCTGGGTCATGTTCTGCTTTCTGCAGCATCAGCCATATACAAAGCAGTCTTCAATTTCAGTACTGTAAATGAAAGCAAAACTAACCCATATGACAGTCTCAGAGATCCTTTAATATATAAAGACACTAACACTAACCAGTAATCACAAAACACAACTGATTCAAGTCAGTCTGCCAAACACAACCTTTTTCACAGCTGTATTAGCAACAGCCATGTCAGTTGCAGGCACTTCCAGTTCACTTTAGTGATTACTATTTAAGGATATTCTCCTTGTAAATCACAAAAGACCTTTTTATTCTGGGATTTCAGTACATTTCTGTTTCTAACAAATCGTGGCCAACGTCTTTAAAAGTTGTTTTGAAAATTTAAAAAGACATAGGTTTCACTCACCTCTTCTACAGAACAGAACTGCTGACTGAAGAGAGAGAACCAAGAGGCTCTGCCTCTCTAGAGGCAACTTCATTCACGCACCCACCTGTGGAAAGGTTTTGTTCCCCAGCAGACAGAGGCTGGCCTGTGACTGGAGTACACACAAAGTGATGGCTTTAGATGAAAACATCCATGTCTACCCCAAAGTTCAATCATGTTTTACAATGTCCCAGTGTCTTTTCCTTGCCATATTTTAATTGCCATAGTAAATGGGGCTACATTTTTCCCATTGCACACACAGACATGTACCACTATGAAGAAGTCCAATTACCAGAAAATATGCATTTTCCCAACAGAATTAATGTGTCACACCTATCCCTGTGTACGGTGGAACTCATTTGTACAGCTGATGTAGAAAAAGGGGTCACTTTCTTAGGTATAGCTCTGGGGAGAAGTTGTGTTTCAAATTGTGCATCCTCCATAATGTAAGTTGACTTTAAGTCACTTTGGTTCACTATTCAAACTCAATAGTAAGGGTGAAGAACAAAAGTCCAGAGCTGGTGCCATTTTTCTAAATAAATAAGCTCCTTTTATCAGTAAAGAAACCTTAATTATTACAAGAACAGATACATTTATAAGATCTCCAAATCTTCAAGCCAGGCCAGAAAAATTGTGATCTTACTTTTGCTATATTGTTATTTATCCTCACCAGACAAAATCAGGAATGCAAATAAAACTGAACAGCAATTATTTGTTTTGGAACTCAGAAGATATATATGATTCAATTTTGGCATAGACACAAATTATTTAGTATTTTATTCCTCTTCTTTCTTCCATGCCTACTTTTAAACTAGTAGCAAAAAATAACATTGCTACACTGGCAGCTTATTATGAAGTTTCACAATATTCAGTATTGCTTCTTAAAATCATTGTTCTTCAGTCATCTGAGCATACTCTTTTTCAAAAGAATAGCTCTCGTAATAAACTTACATGTATATTCTGAAAACTGCAAATGCTAGAAAGTATATATAAGCATTCTTTATGTTGCTATTTAGACTTACAATTTCCGAACAGTTGTGGCTAGCACACATTAATGAGATGATGATGTTCATATTTAATTGAGAGTACATCAGACCGAGCTTCCAAGATTTATAGGTGTGTCTAAGTTATCACTTCTGCTTTTTTTTCACCTTGCTACCATTCACTACTTCTTACTCTTTTTCTCATCTACACAGAAATTAGGCTAGATTATCTGTCTGTCTGTACAGACCCCTGAATATCTTTGGGAGTGACTCTGGCCTGCTGCGTGGAGAAGGGACTGCTACAGTTTGGATCTAATATCAAAATGCTGGGTGACTTCAAGCAGAACATCTCACCTCTCTGTGCTCTTGCTTCCTCATCTGCTACAAGCAGGTATCACCACCTTGAGACCTAGTGACAGAAAACTGCATCTGTACAAGCTAGGTTGTACGACACAAGGTATAGCCAGCGCTCCTCCAGCACATTTGCAGTCTGACTACACTGGTGCAGGGTAAGAGAATACTGCTATCCTTTTGCTTCTTCTTTTGTTTCTACTTCTGCATCTTCTTTTGTTATTTCACAGCGATTTTTTAGGAATCAATTGAAGCATACAGTATGAAGCATGAAATGAAACCTTCACAAAGTGTGGCCACCTTCTCGTGGGCTACAAAGAGCCATTGGTGACCAGAGCCAGCAGACTGCAGTAGAGGTTGCCTCAATGACTAGTGGAGACCCTGGTTCAGGTAAACATTGAAGCACATGCTTACCCTGAAGCAAGTGAGTAGTCTCATACAGGAAACAATTAGCCATTAGATATTTAAGTGACTGCTCTTACCAAATGGCATAAGCATAAGATGTTTGATTCTCAGCAAAGCTAGTGGTAAAGCCCTCGTGAAGAACAGACCACGTCAGGGTCTGTGGCCCAGGATCGGCCCAACTACGTGCTCCAAAACATGCCCAGATTAGACTGTGGAGGTCTGTGGGAGTCTTCCCACAGATGGCAGGGCACTGTTGCAATTTGCCATTTCATTATTCTGGTTTTGGACATGTAACTCCATTGAAAAACAGTTTCAAACCTGGAAAAGTGATGTAATTCAGCAGTGAGCAAATCTCAAATCCTTTGTGGGAATTTTTTTTCCCTTATCTTAACAATTTACTCAGAATGTCTCTGAATGTCTCTCCTACCTTCTTTTCAGTTTATTCTCTTACAAGAGAGTGGTCTCTCCTTCCCTCATTTTTTTTTCACTCCTTTTTCTTGCCTTTATAATTTAATTTAAAAAAATACTACACAGATCACATATTTTCAGCCAAAAAGATTGATCTTTTATAAGACGAAATATGGATAGATTTCATTACTGAAAGATCTGAAGAAGTTACACAGTAGAACCTGTTCAATCATAAAATGCACCAGAGGAATCTTGCAAATATGTAATGCTGTGTTTTATGTATAAAGCCTACTGCATTTGCTCAGGCAGGACAACAGACATGGACAGACAAATAATCAAAAAAGAATATCAGCATATCAGATTACTTTCACAGCTAGAATTTTAAACTGAGCTAGACAATACAAAAGCTACTTTTGTACTGATGTGCTACTTCTTCATTGGATTTCATTTTTAAAGTCAAAATTTCATAGACAAAATTATATGATGCAGAAGATGAAAGAATGATAGAAAATCCCATTTTTGTGACTGACATTGTTTGTATACTGTGGGTATACATTTCAATCAAATTTCAATATCTATACTAATGAACTAACATGATCAGTTTATCTCCCCACGTTCTTTCCAAAGGAAAGAGAACAGAGACAGTCCTCTATAAGCAGAAGCCTAACTGGTGTACTCTGAACTGGTCAGATTTAGTATAACTGCTGATGATTGTTTCTCTATTAGTTTGGTTTACACTAACCATTAAAAAAGAACTTATTCTTATGCACACACCATTTGCAAGAGTATGCAGCTGGATTCTGTGCCCCTCAGAGAAATTAAATCACTGTCAGTAAGTCAATCAAACCAGTGCAGGGCACACAGATAGTGTAATATTGCCAGTGATGACATTATACTAATTCTCGGTTACTTTTACAGAGAGCATGCTCAAGAAAAAATAATCTCTTCCTAATTGGCAGAAAGCCCTAGAACAAAATTGTATCCATGAGTAATCATTGTGCCTCCAGTTTCTCACTAGACAGCAAACAATCCAGCACATAAGTTTTGTTTTGTTGCAACAAAAATATGAACTTTATATCATGTGTCTCTTATTATTTGTGCTGATTTATTATGAGTCAATATAAAGAGCACAACAATGATAAAACGTGCTTCGGATTAATTACCAGCTTGTGACATTATGCTAGTTACATTAATTAACTGCACTGATCCGTGCTCCCTATAAAAAGCTCACGTGTGCTACTGTTTATACAGAACCCCGTGATCTAAAAATAGAAGTTGTCTTTCCTGTTTTTAACCACTCTGATTTGTCATGTGAGTTGTGCCACTCGTAGAGGATGCCAAGTCTAGCTAGGTTACTCATTGCCTCATGCGATAAGAAAACATTGTGCTGCACTATTAATAAGCTCTCAAAGACCTCAGCTAAATCAATTTTTGGTGAGCAAAGTTTATGGGGGTATTCAAAGGACAGTTTCTGTAGCAGAGGCATGTGTAAGGGCAAATAAAGTCCTTTAGACATCTTTGGTTGTCCCCAGGACAGAACACAGAGCACAAAGGAAGATACTCACTAAAATGCAGAATACCCAGTAGGATTCACAAAAAATATTTATGTAGTTGGGCACTCACTCACTGAAACTAGCAGGATTTAGTCAGTTAGAGACAGTTCCCAATGATATCTTTATCTGAGCACCCAGACACTAAGCCACACTAAATCAGTGGGCTCTCATGAAAGCATTGGCACCAACAATTAATATCAGTCTCCACGGTAAGTCACAGGTACTAAAATATGTGTGGGAACACTTGATGCAAAAGCAGAGACTGTCTCTGGAAACCATTCCACCCACATTTTGTATTGTAATTTCCTTCTAACTCATGGAATTCCTAAAAAATGTATGACTATACACTTCTGACTTATGCTAAAAGCCTATACAAAAATTCAGAGTTAAAATGTGTCCCCATGACAAAAGTCAATCCCTATTCATCATAACATCACCACCCCCCCAGCAATGTCATTATTCTTTGTCTACATATGAACATTTTAGAAATATTTTAGAAGAGTGATCAAAAGCAATTATTTTTTAAATAATGGGAAAAATCAAGATCCTTTGTCGTTATCATCTCCAAAAATATTCCTAGACCCTTTTTGAAAGTAACGCTCCATTCTTTTAATGGCTTGTTATTTCAAAATAGGTTTTGAATAGGGAATGATATTTGTGTGTATATATAAAAAAGACAAGAAAGCTCATGGTGTATTGGAAAGTGTAGGACCTGGGCATGACATAAATGGTATAGAATAAGGAGTGGATCCTGTCCTGGTTTTGGTTGGGACAGAGTTAATTTTCTTCCTAGTAGCTGGTACAGTGCTGTGTTTGGGATTTAGGAGGGGAATAATATTGATAACACACTGATGTTTTTAGGTTTTGCTAAGTAATGTTTATACTAAGGCAAGGACTTCTCAGTTTCTCAGGCCCTGCCAGCAAGAGGGCTGGAGGGGCACAAGAAATTGGAAGGGGACACAGCCAGACAGCTGACCCAAACTGGCCAGAGGGATATTCTATACCATAACAACATCATGCTTAGTACAGGAACTGGGGGAACTCAGCCAGGGGGTCAGGATTGCTGCCTGGGGACAGGCTGGACATCAGTGAGCAGGTAGTCAGCAATTGTATTCTGCATCACTTAGGGGTTTTTTGAGGCGGGTGGAGGATTGTTTCTTTCGTTGGCACTTTGTTTGTTTGTTTCCTTTCCTTGAGTTTTATTACTCTTTCTCTTTTTGTTATGTCCCTTTCCATTGTAATTATTTGTAGTAGTAGTAGTAGTAGTAATATATTTTACTTCATTTCAGTTATTAAACTGTTCTTATCTCAACCCATGGGCTTTACATTTTTCTTTCCAATTCTCCTCCTCATCCCACCAGGGGAAGGGAGGAGTGAGTGAGCAGTCGTGTGGTACCTAGTTGCTGGCTGGGGTTAAACCATGGCAGGCAGTAACAGGGAGATCCTGTGGGGACACACTAGGTTAAGTTACCAGGAGTTACAGCCAGAGATGCCCACTGAAAAGTGGAGCAGGGGCAATCTGAACCCTTGGGATCTCTGTACGGGGGCAATTGATTCCAGGAGCAAAAGCCACACATTGCCACTGGAAATGAAGAGGCTGGCTCTTGTTTGGATTTTTATTTATTCACTCTTGCTGCCTTTTTTCTTTCACTGACTGCTAAAAAGAGAGGAAAAAAAACCAGCATCTACTTAGCCTAATAAACAATGTTCTTTTCTTCTGCAAAGGGCCAAGGGGACTTTGGCTTTTTATATGCCAAAAAGATGACTAAAGCAACCTGCTTCACACTGCAACTTCATGTATGATTTTTCAAGGCTCACTTTTAACACCCTGAGTTGGAGTGTGCACAATGGAAAAGCTCCTGCTGCCAGGGCCACTGTCACATTTTCTCCCCCTCCTGCTTCCGTCCCTCTCTCAACCTCAGGTGGTCTCCTTGGCTGAGACTTAACAGCGCTGTACAAACCCAGTTCCTTACCCGTGTGTATGCGTGTGTGCTGTAGCTTTGTGTGCCTGGAGGCCACAAAACTATTATTTTTGAGACTCCAGCCAGAGCATCAATCCAGTATATGCTGCACCACACACAAAAAATCCTCAAGCTGTCCCAGAGTTTTACCCTACTCTCAAATACACAGAAGCATGTTCCTGTTTGATCGGGGCTGTTGCCTGTTGTAACTCCTTAAACCAAGAGTTCAACAATCCTGCATTTGTTTTTAAAACCCAGTCATCATGGAATAAGGAAGAAGGAGTTGCCTGGTACTTAAAAACTGTGTCAGAATTTCAAAAACAAATACTAAACAATGTTAGAAATGACAGATTCATGTTATTACAGAGTTTTTCACTGGTGCAGTTGGGTGAAGTGAACAAAATTGAAAGAGAAGCATCAGCTGCTTTTGAACTACTTTTTCAACTGAGCAACAACAGGAGCATCTGCTGAGTCACTCCGGAGCCGTCATCATAGCCACACCTCGCAGTATCTCCCCAGCCAGCAAGAAACAGTCCTTTCCGACCAGCCAGTTCCCCTCTCTGCTTTGGATTGCCCAAGAAATTAATCAGATGCTTACAACACTGTGGCTGCAAAGCCTGGGATTCATTTGTTCTTGGGAAAAAAAAGTGCCGAAAGCTGAAACCAATAAATTAATTTAGCAGAGTGAGGACTCCCAGCCACTTTGACACTTTTTATTTCTCATTCCCAGAAGATATTCTGAGTAAGGCTGCCTGGGCTGGCAAACACAGCAATCAGTTAGTCAAGGAAATGTCAGGTTTCCTCCTGACCTATTTTCAAACAGGGGAAATACCTTTCCCTAGAGCTCATAACAGATGATCCTCCCAATTAGTCAGCATATTAACTAAACTGGAGGGGAGCACTCAGAATGTCTGCTTTCCATGCTGCTACTCTGTCTTTATATATATTGCCTAACAGCCAAAACATTCTTACATATAACTGCAAAAGCAATATGCCAGCGCTCCTCACCAAAGCAGCTATATACCTCTTTAAAAAGCACGCCTAATACTCTTTTCCATTCCACGCATTTTACATCTGTATAGTTCTACTGATTTCAACCAAAGCAATGCAAGGATTCTTCATCTCAACATGAAAACCAGCTCGGCACTTTGGATGAACACCATTAGAATCATAAGTTACTTTGTTACATACTAAGTCTTTGCTAGCAAAATACATCTTCTCACGTTCTAAATTACAAAAACTGAGCTCAGTGTTAACCTGAGGAAGAGCATGGTAACTGGAAGCACTGAACAGAGGCAGTGCTGCCCAACAGGGCAAGACAAAGACACCAGCTGGGTCTCTCCACTTTGTACCAGGAAGTGAGCAGGAAAGAAAGCTGAGTGATGAATGCAGAGCTCCCTCCAAAAGATGTTATTCATTAGTAGCTGAAATAAGGAGAACGGACAAAATGCTGTACCACACAACATGGGCAAGAAGAGGTCTCTGCTGAAGTCAGTAATGTTGGGGTGATTCAGATGAGTTGAAAAACAAGTCCAGCTGAATTCAACGAAACTACGTCATTTTGCAGGAGCTGAAGGTACTGTATGTACAGTTATACATCACTCGTTCCACTAAGCCTGGTTGCACAGTTCAGGACACCACAGGAAACAAGGGCTCAGGTACTAGCTCTCGGTCTCCATACTGGTGTGCCTGAGAAGTCTACACTGCAAAAACCCTGTTTTCAGTTCCCTCCTTTTGAAGTATTCATGCTGAATATGGCTAACACATCCGTGGTCATGTTTTGGTTTGTGTTGTGCTAGATGTAACCTTTTTAGACTAGCACTTTTCATTTGGAGGCCTGATGCCACTGAATACATTATTTTTATAATGTTTGAAGAGACCACATCCTTTGGGGGTTTTATTCAGTAGATCTTCAGCTATCTGGTTTAGGCACTCTCTCTGCTAACATAAAGGAGGGACATTAGTTTGTAATATGCCCAGTGTTAGGGCACAGAAAACTTCAAAAACCTGCTTGAAGCAAGCCTTCTCACAACATTCTTAAAATACTTTCTGTTTTCACTGAGATAAAGCCCTTAATTCTTAGGCAGAAGATTGAGAGCTTGGATTTTACACTGTAGTGTTACATTTAAGAAATCCCCACCTACAAAATAGATTAAAAAGAAAATGCAGGTGGGAGGAGGGTGGGAAAGCTGAAACCTTTACCATATTGTTGAGATATTGTTGTAATGGGAAGGGTATGAATTGACAGGTATAGTAAAATGGCATGTGGTGCTCAGCACAGGCATGAGAGGTACACAGGCAGGTCCTAGAGACCTGCATAACTCTGAATCCACCACCCTTCAGACAGTTTCCAGTTGTCCCTTATCAGCTCTGTGGGAAGAGCTAACAGTGAGAACAGTGATTAGCATTCCTAAGCTTGGAAAAAAAGGATATTAAGAGTTTCAACTCACATGGTCCTCCTCCTTCTTCCCTTTCAATAAAAGCAAGAAAACAGGGAAATTATCAAGCTATACTACTTTGCAGCTTCAAATCAGTAAGCATCTTCCATTGGTAAATAGAGTTATGGTTCTACTGCTTTCCTTTCACTCGCATCAGTGTTCTGAGGAAAGTATTTCCCCTATTAGTCAAAAAACTTTGTCTTTTTTGTGTCATATCCCTAAACAAAACATTCTATCAATACACAAAACTGTTCCACCCACTGATTCAGATATCATATACCAAAGCGGTATCTTTGTTTTCTTTTTTAACCAAGTCTGAGTCAATGCAGGAGAAAATATACCCAAATTGTAAGCTTGCTTTTAAACTGGTTATAGCTGCAGCTCACAGAATATTTTCCAGTGTGTGAAAATATTCATATGAACAACTTGTCAGATTTCCCCAAAGTGAAATTCATTGATATCACAGTAATCATTAAAGCTTTGTATATTTTGTAATGCCACCCACACAAGGCACACTTTGCTGGGAGACTAGCAGAGTAGGGAAGGGATGCACATCTGACTGTGCAGTGCACCTGAGGAATACTGCGTGACAATTCCAACTCGCTGTGCCACAAATGCACCACACAAGCAAGGAAGCCTTTCACACGCTCACAGTATGACCATTTAGTATCAAAGCACCTTACTTTTTTGCTATCATAGATCCATTGTCAAAGCAGTTGCATCAAATGGGACCTGAAACTATGCATTTCACCTAACTGCATTTTAAAAATGAAACTTACACAGAATGAAAAAGGAACAGATCATAACCATTGTTTAGCAAAGAGCAGTGCTGGGTGAAGATCTATATGCTTAGCTATTCTTTTAAGGCAGCAGAGAAGAATAGCTAGAAACAAAAGGTATTCTTGTGAATTAGAAAGCAGAGCAAATTTCCTGTCTTATTGTCAAGAACCATCTGAAATCCCTTCTTGCGAATATAGCTTCCAGAAGGAATACCTGTAAAAAGCTTTTGTTTCAAGGACCGGATCAATTCTGTCAGTGAACTGGTTTTCAATTACTTTCCAGGCTTTAGAGTTGCTGCGTGGTTGTGAGGGTAAGAATCTGTTCACAGTTTCCTGAACACGAGGAGACAGACTCTGATTCAGACTACTTGTACTCCTTGTATGGCTGGATGTTTACAAACTTCCATCTTACAAAAAGTTCTCTCATTTACATGTTTGGAAACATGAGACTTCACATTTCTGGTTGATTTTCTTTCCATCAGACAGACATACCTGCTGAGAGATGAAGTAAAATTAATTTGAAGTAAAACCAGAAAGAATTGAAAAATACTGTTTGGGCAGGTCATAGAAAGAAAACCACAGAAGCAAGTGAACTATTATAAGGTAAAGTTGCAACTTCTGAATTCTAAATATTGACTGGCTGTTAGCTACCAGAAAACAAAACAAAACAAAACAAACAAACAAAAAAAAAAACACTCTTAAAAGCCTGTTTGTTCAGATTTGTCCACAAAAGCACTGGTGGTTCCCACCACCCCTTTTGCACTCCTAGGCATTGTGTTGGGGGTTACAGTATAGCCAGTTCCCACACTTCAAGAATCCTGCCCAAAATCTAGAGTAGTTAAGCCAGGGACAGAAGACAGACCTTTGCAACTCAGACTGAAATCAATCTCAGCTAACTTTGCATACTGAATTGCAAAGAGTTATGCACCACGTCTCTGTTTTAGCTAACAGAAGCGCTATACTCAGATTTTCAACCTGAGGGAAGAGGTGGGCTCCGCTCACTGAAGTGCTTGCACTGGAAGGAGGGATTGCTGTCCACTTGTAGGAAGAACCTTCTGGACCCTGTTAATGCCAGTAAGAGCCAAGGCAGAGCTTCAGCAGCTCACCCCTGCGTCATCCTCCCTGTAATTTCTGTACAGTAGTCAAGGTGAAAGTCAGTATGACACTGAACACCATTAATTCTTCAATATTTTTCTCTAATAGAAAGAGATGCTAATTGATGTCCAAAACCATGATGCCATGATGCATAGAGCATAGACAGACAGGAAACAGAGTAAGAACCTTCTCATATTCAGCAAATCCTTAGTTCCTTCTGTGCTTGGAGGTTTCACCATCTGCCAATATGTTATGACTCTCAGACGGCAGTTTGAGGCAACTTCCCTTGGTAGACCCCTCAGGGCTTTCTCTGCACCTCAGAAGGATATCTGGTTATAATGGTTAGAATCACTTAGCAATCTCAGTTATTAAAAACACAGATACAGATTTGTGGGTCTCTCTTAGCATGCAGCAAAATGAGCAAAAAAATTTCTGAAGGAGTTGCATACTGTGTCTGTGATGTGCAACGATCTCACAATCAGATCTGAATAAATCCAGTCTAAATGCAATGCTGCATAACATTGTATCCCTGCCAAAACAGACATATTAATCATGAAACAGAAGATTTCTTGGCAGGGTTTCAAAGCTACTTCAGAAGTTTATTAGAATGAAACACTGAGTCATAGAAGGGGGAAAAAGTCAGAGACAAAAACAGCACTACTCAGCTATGTTAATTATTCTTTTAGTATCTTACATGGTAGACTGAAGTGGCAGAGGATGGAGTAAAATGAATGTGCTACAGGACTTCTGGTAGAGCAGGTCCCATTTTGTATCTTACTGAGCATACGTTACAGTGGGTATAACATTTTCAGGCTTTATTTTTCCTTGGAAAAGGGAAAAGCAAGTTATGGAGACACATGTTAAGGTTTACCTGGCATCAATAGTCTTCATTAATAGACTAGAGAATAGCTACATTAGCTCCATAATTCTTTAATATCTCGCATCCAAGGATCACAAAACAAGCAATAAAATTAGTATAATGATAGATATAATTACAATAATTGAAGTGCACCGGTATAACATCCTTTGTCTCTCTTGTGCTAGTCTGGCACATGATTTGCCTATCCTTGCGGCACCAAGCAGTAACATCATTTTCAGTGTCCTAAATCAGCTTCAGGAGGACACAAATCACAAACAAACCTGCAAGAGCGGAAAGAGTAGGGGCTTCCCATACAGATAGGACTCTGTCTTCTCCTGTCCTGTTCTCACGGATACAGAAATACTCAGGCCCCTGTGAAGGACATCTCCCTTCCAAAAAGAGCATGGAGGCAGTGGAACACATTGGGACAGGGTTTGGAGAAGGTCCCATTCACTCCTGCTCACACCAGGATGGTCTGCTGAAATCTAGTGAAGGGTGTGTTGCCTACTACCTTCACTGGGCAGACAAGCAAAAAGCTGGCAAGGAAATTGCATGACCATGTATGTCAAAACACTGCCATTTGCTATTTCGACAGAAGCGTGCTGCACCTCCAGGCAGTATCTGATACCCATTGGGTACTCTTAGCATACTTCACCAGGGAAGCAGAAATTACGCCAACCACCGTATGAAATGATCTGGCAATGCACTTAAAGCCCCTTACCAAAATATTACGGCAAAATTCAGCCACAGGAAAATTAAGCTGCTGAAGGACCTTAACAAATAACAATTTCTTTTGAAGCATCTTTGTTTCAGCTCTTCATTTGTTACAGCTCATGGAGCTGATTTGCCTGTGAATTGTTTTTTTCTGTCTTTCTTCAAACTTTTGTCCCAGATGAGCTCTGTAACAGGTGGTATAAAAAATCAGTGCAAAACTTGAAATGTAATCTGATTACACACCACAAAACAACTGCACTTATAATCAGTTCCAATCAACAACTGTGAAAATTGTTCTACATGTCTTTTGAAAATGTATACAAGTTTTCCCAAGTGGCAAACCTGAATATTCTCAAGGATTTTAAGGATATGACTCTGAAAACTAGATTGATTTTAAAGTTGAAAAAAGTGTGAAGTATTGAGATGTTGAAGCTTCTTCTAAATATTACCATAAGGCGGGGAGGGAAAACATAATCTCCAGATCATCTATTATTTATTGATTCTGCATGAAAGAGAACTGTTGAAGAAAAAGAGCGAGGATCACAGTAGAAAAACAATAAAGCAATGAGTAGCACCTTAAAGAGGGAAAAAACACACAAACTGGCACTACAAATTGACGGTTTGACCTCAATAACTGTCTATCTACTGTTCAGAAGCTGAACTTAATGTCATATTGCAGACAAAATGGGCGTTTCTTATAGCTGGCAATCCAGAATATGTAACAATGTAAATGCATTGGTTTTGTATCATCTGGCATCCAGTGAAATCATCTACAGTAGTTAGAAGTGACCCTATGTCTTACACCCATTTTTTCCCCAAGATACCATCAAATAAAGAAGTTCTTCCAAGAAAAACCTCCTTAATTGTGATTGACTTCTGAGACACAACCTTCTGAGACAAGGTCAACATGGAACAAAGAGAGGTGTAACCAACTATCCCTTCTTTCTCCTCCATGAAGTAATGTCTTTGTGTGGTACTGAATTGGGACAATTCTGATTATGGAACTTTTTTTCCAATCTTTTAAGAAATACTTTAAAGTCATAACAAAAATGTGCAGCAAAGTTTAAAAAAAACCAAACAACCACACTCATCAGACCTAAGCAGAATGAAACAGGCTAATACTGGTAACAAACAGCCATGCTTTGCCCAGAGCAATATGCTGTACAGTGGAAGTGTAAGGATGACAGTCACCAGGCACACTGCCGTTCCTGTTCTAGATGAATCAGCTTTATCTTCCTTGTCTTTACTCATACTTTAGATACAAGCTCCTTCTGATGATAGCCTATTTATCAGGGACATTGGGCAATACATCTGCTTGTTAACATTGACAAAAAAAGCAATGGTAGTAGAAAGGGCCCCAAGGTCAAACCCAGAAGTGCTGGTTTGGGTGCATACTGAAATTATTGCTTCTGTTATTTGTTGTTCTGTCCGAACTGTCAGCAAACCCAGCCTTCAGTGTGATGTTTTTTTTGGTATTTGGCTGCTTGATAAACATATGTTTGGCTCCACATGGACTTCAGATCTTACACCATGCTTTCCATCATGCTTCTAAGATTTCAAGGGCACTAAAGGGCACTAATTATTAGCCTGCATTTAATTTATGCAAGCATTGTGTTGGCAACCAAATCTATCATGAGCTACTTCAACGTTTTACCTCAGGTTTCATTCTTAGCTTGGCTGAATATGGCAAATGCGATTAAGTATGAATAAACTGTCAAGAAGACTGCAGAAAATGCACATCATATGGGGATAGTTCTTATACCGAATGTTCTTGTTTGCTATACCTGACTCACAGAACCCTTAGGAAAAGAAAAATAACCAATAAACTAAATATGTGGGGTGTTCGACAAATATGTGGGGTGCTGGCAAAAGGGTGTTGTGGTTGATGATTTGTTCTTACCATCCTTATGCCAGCCATAACCAGTGTTGGAAAAAAGATTGTCCACTTCAAAAATGGCTTGAGCTGACCTACCTGACTTTTCCTGATGTGGATAACTCACAGCTCATATGAACCCTTCAAACAGAACAAGTCTTTGGATGGTAACCCTTGCTTGGCAGATGGTAACAAAAAGGTGGTAATGATAATCTCCTCATCTGGCAGAGAATCAGAGACATTCAGAGGCCGTTAGTCTTTGTTTTAGATGACCAAGAGCTTCTTCCGATGATGGACCCGAGGAGGTGCTGGCCAAAGCATTCTATCTACCACAAATGTCAAGAGAAAACTGACAGAAAAAAAGATCTGCCTTGATAATACAAACCCATTTCTTTCAGATCTTTATAGATTAGGCAAGCCCCTGAACAAGTGTCTTGAAATTAAGGGGGCACTACATATCAGGCACCTCTTAAAGAGTCACTCACCATCAAGTAAATCTGGTCAGAGCACTACCATAAAATACAACAATGTAAAAATGCAAGAAGGTAGGGTTAGCAGTTATTGTTTTCCATTACCCATTATTCTGTGGGAGAAAAAATAGTTGCAGTTCTCAGGGCTGTGAATCCTGAACACTGAATTCGCTACAGAAAACAAGTCCTCCACAGAGTAGGATATAAGGTACCTCAGTCATTTAATAGCCAGAAGTATTTGATGAAAAGATGTTCACTAAGGTACAAAAAGATGATTATTTACAAGCATTTCAGTAGCACCACAGGTAAGCATACTACTCTACAAAGGCTCCTTTAAGGAAGCACAGCATAAGACACAAAATCCTTGCCCTGAGGAGACTGTAGTCTAAGCTCATGTACTCTTGAAAACAATTGTGATACACTACTGTTCTTTACACACCTTAAAATATGTATATCCTACTAACCATAGTCAATAATTGGCTGATATGGCAATCCTTTCTTGTCCAGAAAGCAACAGAGGTGACCATTAGGATCTATAGCTTAGTAATATAATGGGGTGCACAAGAACCACTGCTAAATATTTTCACCTATTTACACTTTCACAAGTGTAAGACTCTTGTTAGGATTCAGTTAGTTAGAACTTTTTTTTTTGTCCTCTTCATTGTCTGTCTCTCTCCCCCCTCTAACAACTTCATAACTATTTGTTCCAAAAGAATCATTCCATTCAGCAGATACGTGTAAGAATATCTTAATACTTCTGGAAGAATCAATGATTAAAAAAGAAAACCAAAAACAAAACCAAAAGCAAAACAACAAAAAAACCAAACACATGAGGCTAGTCATAGATGCAGTCAATTAATCCAGGCATCTGTTTCTGCAGTACTTCTGCAATAAGTGGAACTAAGTCCACCATGGCAAGATGCTGTGAAGTCAATGTAATGATTGTTCAGTAGGTCCTCCTCTCACTTCCTCTCCCACTGTCATGAAGCACCAAAGGGTTTCCATTCTTCTGGTTTAGTCAGTGGTTCTCACGCAGTGATGTGATTTCCATCTCCCATCTCTCTGCTGATCTCTCATGACTGTCAGTCCTACTCAGAATCCCTTTTCTATGTCTTGATCTATGGGAGGAAGGCAGACTACTATACTGTTGACTTTATTCAAGCCATGTCTAAACAACAAACCTGTTTCAAGCCTCTCCTACACCCACATGGTCTTTCATCACTGCAAAATTGTTTCCTTGGCCTTTTATCTTGGTGTTACAATTGTTTGAAACTTTCCTGCTTTGCTGCGCAATGCTCAAGTACTTGCAGCCCTTATCTGCTCTCTTTTGAAGTTTGCTTTTGCCCCATTTGTTAGTCTCCTCTGCTAGGGGCAGAGATTACTACTATGATAGTTCTTATTTCCCTTTCTGGCTGCACAAACCACTTTACCTCATAGAAAATCTTTACGCCTTCATCCATGCTACTGATCCATTAAAGAAATTCTTCAATTGATTCACATGCTTACCTTCTATGCCTTTGCATTTCTCTTTGCAATTTGCATCCATGGCTGTGGCCTTATTAAAAACAAAACAAAACAAAACAAAACAAAACAAAACAAAAACAAAAAAAAAAAAACCACATAATTGGTAAGTTTTAGACCCCAGAGGAATTATTTTCCACACATCCTGTCTATTTTCTTTGTCAAAGTGCCATATGCAGTCGTGATAACACAAGCAGATGGAAACACACAGCTTGCAAGACTGGCCTGATCTTATAAAGCTGCTATCACAATGGGTATGGTAACACAGAGTTACAGGAGCTGGAAGCACTGGTTTTTTCTTCAGGTAACTCTGCTGAATGTGTTCATTGATCCGTAAGAAGTGAACTGCTAGCTGTCCATTTTACCTGTGCAATCTTATGAGATCTCCTTACATAATTATGCAAAAAAAAAGAGTGATGCTGATCTACAGCACTTTTTGTGGGTTTTTACAGTTTCCTTTTGGGTTCTGGGTTAATTGTTGGGTTGTTGGGTTGTTTTTTTCTGTACTTCCACTGCTACAGGAATCCAAGCTTAGGCATCTTCTGGTACAAAGAGGAAGGAACAAAGACGTAGGAAAAATGGGCTGCCAGGGTCACAAAGACAGGAAACTTCATGTAATATACTCCTTTCACTATTCCACAGGCACATGGCTATGGGCCAAATGACACTGCTGCTGCAGCTGCTGCTGCTTACACCGAAGGGTACCCACTTCCCACAGAAATCATGACAATGTACGTAGGATAAAGTGCCAGGACTAAGAGGACAGGAATAAACTGTTCCTGCAACTAGGCAAGCCACAGGGAATAAACCAAAGCAGCTAAACACTGAAGTGGTTCATACTCCGTCCAGGTCACACCTTACTTTAGATCAACTAAGGCTTACTTTTAAGAGAAATAAGCAAGGATGCAAAATGGAAGGAGGAAAAAGTAGACTGGAGACATCCTAAGAGTACATTGAACAGCCTCAGCCTCTGGAACAAATTAAGATCCTTGTCCCTAGTTGTTCAGAACATCTTTCCTCCATAGGCAAGATTTTTTTCTCTTTACAACTTCCTGCTCCTTTTTGGTTCCAGACCCTTTCTGGGTCCTCCCACTCTACCATCCACCTCTTCTCATGTGTGGGTACCCCATCTGAAGGTGATCTGCCACCAAGAATAAGGAAGAATTTTGGGGCAATTTTGGTGATGCGTTATTTCTATTAGTGTTCTCACTATTGCTGTTACTGGTGGGACAGGACCACAATATCATGGAAATGTCATGGCACAGAAGAAATGGATGTGTAGGCTCTGCATACTAGATTTTATTTGCTAATTATGTTTCCAATATGCCTTGCTATTCTTTGCACAGATTCTCTCTCCCTCCTGAAGTTACGTGATTGTGGGGGGGTTTTTTATCATTTTCAAGATTCTGTAAACATGTCTCCCCTACATTCATTGTCTTTTATGTCACACCACTCCACCAAGCAACCACACATGTCTCTGTGACTGCCAATTTCTCACACAGTCATTTCTATGCCTTTGCTGATAGCCCTCCCCCAGCCCATGCATGAATTTCTCCACAGACCATCATTATTTCCACTCTTAATTCTGCCTTCAACCCACTCTCACCAAACACACCACTGGGGTCTTTGGGGGTTTTTTTGTGATTTTTTTTTTTGTGAAGAATCTTCTTTGTTTCAAGAGCAATTAGCCTTTACTGTCCTACTTCCCTTTTCCCTGTTCATTTTGTCTTCCTCTCAAGACAAATGACTCTTCACATTAGAGACTCTTCCAGTGTGTTTAGAAAGTACCTAGCACACTATTGTCACTGCTGCAAGAATAAAAATCTTTGTAACTTATTCCCCATGCAATAACAGGCCATGTTATCTCCTGAAATTTGTACAATCATGAGTCTCCCAGTCAACCCTCTAAAACATTTCAGGGGACATACATAAAGGACAAATATTTGTAACAAGTTCAGTCACACAGTCAAATAAAAATCTTGGTACCGTAAATATCTGCACCTGAAATCAAGACTCTATCCTTTAAAACTCTACTTTTAAGTTTTGTGTATCCAAGCAGAAGGAGTACTAGCAAACATCAACAGTTCTATAGGGACATGCCCTAATCTTTTTTTATTTTACAGAGATTTATTCAAAGTAAGATCAAGAAACAGTGACTAATTGGTTTTTTTAGTGGAATCAGGGTAGGTGCCTATCACTCAGAGGTGAGTTTACTGAAGATTTTGGCTTGGGGTCAGGAGGGTGTTGTGGGCCCTCAGTTTCATTGGGATAAAAAACCTTTCCCATATATCAATGACTTGGATAATCCTTGGTATGAACAGCCCTTGCTAATGACAGTAATATCACAACTCCCCATTCCCCCACTCCGTGTTATTCTCCTACACAAATGCTCTTTAGAATAAATTAATTGAAGAGTCACTTGTTCTTCTATCAGCCTTTTCATGTGTCTGAGTAAATCTTGTCAGGTGTCTCAGCTTCTTGACCCTGCACCAGGAAACTTGAAAGTTTCTGACCCTCCAGACTCCCAGTCTTTGAATTTGTCTGTTTGACTAATTACTGTATCTGTTTTGCTGGCATGTGTGCAATTGGTTTTTCCCTTTGGGGGTCTGCAACCAGCCATGAATTCCCTCTGGCTCCTCTTACCTTGAGTAGTTTAATAAGGGGAGACAAGACATTTTGAGAAAAGGAAACCTCAAACAATAAAAAATCTGCACTCACCTCTCTTCACTTAAACTCCTGCTGGCAGCAACCTCACAGGAGCGCAGGGTAGAGCTCAAGGAAAGACTGAAACCTTTGGCTGAAATCCAGGTGTCCTCTCCTGCCACATTGCCACTGTCTAAAACCACATCAAGCTTCTTAAGAAATCCAGCAAGGGCTTCTCATCAGCTGAGCAACTTCCTAGAAACCTACTCCTAACAAGATTTGGAGTCCTTTTACTGCTTGTATCCCTGCTCCTGTGAGTTCCCCAGCCATTGTCTGCTGGATTGAAAAGGCTCCACATGCTCAGGAGGAGGTCAGCCTGCACTCCAACCAGCCAGCTGCTCTGGAGCAGCTACAGTGCCCACCCAGTTCTACATCATTTATAACCCATTTTTTTCTGAGCAGCTCACATTGTTTAACTTTAGCTGGAAAGTACTGAGGGGGTTAATGTGGGAGTCCCATGGGGAAGTCCCTGTCTACCTGGGGGTCACTTGCTCCTCTTACACATACTGCTGAAGATTCACTCAGCAGTTCAGCAAAAAGTTACTCACCGATGTCTCCAGTTTGTCTATACTCATAGTTGATGGGAATAGAGAACTGTTGGCAGGAAGAAAACTTTATCTTTCCATATGAAATATGTGCTAAACAAAGGAAGAATATGCTAGATAAGGATACAGACTCTTTAACTGATGAGCACAGATACATCTCAACCTTGCCACAAACCCAAAAAGCCACCACGACAGATTAAGTCTTATTTGTGTGTGTGTGTATAATTTTTTTTTTTTTTTAAATAATACCTGGGACTAGAAAGGGCAAAAACTCCCTGAACAGCTTATTCTTTCTCTGAGTACCATACAGGCTTGCAGCAGCAACACGTGCTAGTTTTACATTAACACATTACATGGCAGAATATACACTTCCTTTGCTTTTAAGCATGTGCAATTTAATGGAAGAAGTCTTAAAAATATACGAGATTTTAAATGCCAGCTGAAATACACAAACATGCAGCAAAATTTTTTCCTCTGACAAAGGAAATGCTACAAAAATAACTACCTCTGAATTAATCTAGAACAGAGTACCAAAAGCAGTAGAAAGGCTGAACACTATCTCGGAGGGGGGGGGCTTTCAAATATAAAATGTCACTTAATTAATATCAAGCAAAGTATCTAGTTTACTTTTTGTTTTAAAGTAATACGATACTGCTACCAACATTTGAGTTACAAACTGGGTTAGATGTGGCAGAGACTTCACTATAATTCCTCCTTTGTGCACAGTTTGGCTTTCAATGTGTTTTTTAGAGAAAGAAAATGAAGCTTCACCTGCTATTACCAGTGTTCTTTATGTAGGTCTATGATGTCTGCAAAGCAATAACTGAAAAATGTAGTTGATTAGGGCTTGTCAATTGCAATGTAAAAATCGGAAGGAATTTACCTGCTCATATTCAGGAATGACATCTAATAAAACAGCAGCTGCAATAATGGAGGTGGAATGGTAAACATTTGGTGTAACTGCTTTCTGATCTTTTTGAACCTCACCAGGAGCAGAAGTGTATTTTTTTGTTAATTATATGCATTACTGTAGTCTTTTAAACAGGTTGGAACTTAGAAAACCATGTGAAAACAGCTCGAGTGCAAAACCAATCTATGTGCCTGGAAATTCAGCAAAGGCTTAGGACCTCCCTAGATAACTGCCCAATGTTGCCATCATCAGCCTGCAACCACAAAGTTGTGAGAGTCTTATTCCATCCTCTTCTATGTGAAATGGCACCCTTTCCTCCCAGCTGAGGTTCCAGACTCAGTGGCTTTCTCTCCTGTGTTCATTGGATCCCTGGAGTATTGCATCTCCCTATACTGTGAGATTAAAGAGAAACAGTGCAAAAGTCCTGTTAGCAGGCTATGCCCACTTGCTTTTTCAGGTGAATAGATGACTTTCAATACATTATTCATTAGTGTTGAAATTAATTAATTAATTTTTCAACAAGTTTTTCGTTTGTCCATATTGTCAGCACATTATCTTGATCATGGCACTGTGAACCTCCATACAATCAGGTTAATGCTTGTGTCTGCAAACAACTCAGCAAGGTCTCAGTGTCTTATGGGATGACAGAGCACAGAAGGAATACAAATATTCGTGCACATGTTGGATGGAGAAAGATCCTCACTTCAGCCACGTACAACCCAGTAGAGGAAAACTAATATAGTGTCCCTGTGACCTTTCCAGACCTTGATCCTGAGCTCCAGCTTGGATCATACTCCTAGCCATACCCATCACCCCACACCCACAGGAACCTCTCCAAGGATTAGAAGGAGTTCAGGATTCCTTTGCACTTCCCTAGATGCCTCCTACCAGCTATTAACCCCTGCCAAATCCCAACCTGCCCTTTCTGTTGCACACAAATGGGAGACACACAGCTGGCCATTTTCCAGTTTTTGTAGCTTCTCTTCTGTGTCTTGATTTGAAGAATCAGTCAGCAATACGCAGGCGAGCGGAGGTTATCTTTATTCGGCAGCGCTGGGTGCATGGGGGATCGCTCCACCAAAGTCATGCACACCGAAGGGACTTTTCAGTCCCCCCTTTATACAAGCTACTCATACCTATTCATTAGTTTTCCAAGAAATTGTTTACATATTCGTTACAATTCTGAGAATTCATTTACATATCGCGTGCCTGCGCAATGTCCTTAAGGAGTTGTCTCTACGCAGACTCTATTCCTTAGCCGCCACGTTTAAAGTCTTGATCTTCGCCACGTTGCATGTACAACAGGAATCTAAGACCAAATGCCCCTTCTAAAGATAACCAACCCAAGGACTTAGCAGTCTGTGCATCCGTCATGTTGCAATAAGGGTCCTTGGACATCTCCCGACTTTAACTAAACATAGGTGCGTCATCCTTTAGGTAAGTGGTACAGCATTCACTATTCAGTCTCTTTGGGGTAGCTTTCCTGCACTGCTTGCCACCTAGTTTACCAGACAGAATCCAGTGGTATTTAAACCAGGGCTAGGACTGGTTAAATAATATCATTTCTCTTATACTATAAAGCTTGAGTGTCACTTAATGAAGCAGTAACAGTGGTAGATCTCTTAATAAATGCTGGCCTAGACAAGTCTAAATGAAACAACAGAAGGTGTTCACAACTGTTCTGCGGACCAATTCACATTCACTGGTAGAAGGGTACAGCCTTTCTTTTTAAACCTTAATACCACCATTCTTTAATCTCATTCACTGTTTATATAGTCAAGCTCTTATCTTGACAACCATTACCAAGGCATCTGATGTCTCACAAGGATTAAATTAACAATAATAAATCTCTCATCTTTCCCATCAGGTAGGAGTTGGAACTTGATTAGGAATAATTTAAGCCATTGTAACTCCTGTGTTCCCCTCAGGCAGCAAACAACTCCTGTTGACTGAAACATTAGTAAACAGGAACATAATGACACAAATCATCAAAGTAAAAGAATTGGGGTGTGAAGCCTGAAGCATTTATAGACATGCATTAGTCATACCTTGGAAATCAATCAAGAATTTGGGGAAGGGGGAGCAGAAGTCTAGAGAGGCCAAGAGGTAGGCAGAACTAGCTGTAAATAACTTCCTTCAAGACAGCTGACTAATACATAGTGCATGAGCTGAAACCTGTTTATTTGAACCCTGTGAACCCCATACAGGTTTCTACTGGTTAAATGTTTTGGAGCTGGAGGTAGATGCAAATGGCAGAAGTTAATCCCTAGTTACCACTGTGAAGAAACAACATGCTCTCCTGCACCTTTCTCACCCAGGCTGGCAGAGGGACAGTCAAGCAGGGACCTGTCCCTTAACCCCTGGGAAACACATGGATAGCAAGCAGGAACAGTCCTGAAGGAGAGCCTGCACATGCCCCATGGGTCATGTCTATGCACCAAGCATTTGGTACAGCCCAAGAGTAAGACGAGGAGAGGAGGGTAGGACAAGCTGTTCTGAGGTTTCTCATTTATTTACTTATTTCCTGAAAATTCACAGCTATTGAAAGAGAAAGAAACAAGGGGAATTGGAAGGGTGCTTATCTCCCTCAGCATCTCTTCTCCCTCCCTCTTCTTCCTTCTCTGCCAAGGGCCAAGGTCACTTTATCACCTTGTCACTGATGTCTTTGTTGCTGGAAATGAGTACTTCAGTGAAAACTGCAGAAAAAACTAGTACTAGGCCCAGTGAAATTACCCTGCATAAAAGTAAAAAAAAACCAAACCAAAAAAAACCAGTCCTGAAAACTTCTTAGAAGGAATGCTTTAAACAGTTTCTAAAACTGTAGGACCTAATTATTTTATGTTTCCTGCCAGTTGACTTCTGGGTAGTGGGTATTCAAATATCTCATCAATGAGATTCATTCCTCTGCAGATATTATCTCTTCAACTCTTTTTTAACATGTCTTCATTATGAATTTTAAGGAGGGAAACACTAGAAGTGGGCACAAACAGAAAATTATTTCACAGCATTATTAAACTTCTCACATCCTGTTACTAAAGGTAAGCTGTAATGAACATGTCACATTACTTAAAACTCATGTAATGCTCTAAGCCCACCTTATGGCTGGCTCCTGCTGCAGCACAGGTCACCTAAAATCCATCTGCTGGTCTCTGCCCCACTTCACAACTGAACTCAGAAGCTAATTCATGTTAAAAGCTGAATGAATTTGGTTCCAGCTACCCGAGACGATCTCTGCTTTCCTGAGACCAGAATGTCTCCAGACACCCGTTCCACTGTTAAGAGTAGAAATGTTTATTCATGCAGGAAAAATCATGACCCAAATTTTAACAGGAGGAGGACGAAGGCTGTACCTAATTGCCAGCTGAAGTGAGAATAGCTTTTGAGTTCAGTGCACACAATGCAAAACCACCTTTTTACATAAATGCTCCTATTGCTATGGTGGTGCCTTCTTTCCTTTACCCTCATAGTTATATGTATTGCTGGAAAAGAATAAATGCTCGCTGATGCTCATTCCTTACTGGAAGAGAAGAAGATAAATAGTAATTTTGTCATTTTTAGAGCTTGTCTAAATTTCCTGCTGAAAACCTCCTAGATTGAGTATGTAAATTCAATCAAAATGGCATTTTCTCCAAATAAAAATAATAATGCCTGATTTTTCCAGAATAAACACCAAAATGACATTATTCTGTTTGAACTGCTATTTTATCATGAAATCTTATTTGATTATATCCAAATAGCAACTCACAGGGGTTTCAGTACAGCAAAAACAATAAATCCAACTATGAAAAAACAAGCTGCTTTGGACAGTGAACTGGTTCTTCAACAACATCAATTGCAAATTAACATTCATCACAAGACTGGAACATTGTTATTGTTATTTCAAGGAATGATATGAGTATTAGAGAAATAACAGGTTAATATTTATAATGCAGGCTAATTCAATGGGTTGCTGCAGAAGGAATATGATAAGGCATAAACAAGTTTTGACTAATTATTAACTGGGTTAACATGACTCTGTGTGTGTGTGTGTTGCATGGAGATATTACTCTTACAAATATTATGAATGTGTAATATCTACAATAATGATTACTCGTGTCTGCTTGCAGACAGACTGAAAGTACCTGCTGTTAAGGGCATATACTGATTTAGCCAGTGCAACCTAAGGGATAAAGTGAAGAATATCGTCATGCAGAGCACTGGTGATTTAAATATTGCAGCTCAGTGAATAAATTCTGAGTTTTTTTAATGATCTGTTCCCTTGTGTTACAGTAGCTTCTGTTTTAAGAAACCAGAGCATGAGCTGGAAAACCATGTCCGCAATTCAGCTAGTATTAGCCCAGCATTATACCACAGGAGTCCTGAATTTCTCCCCACTGTTTTTTGTACAAAGTTCACAGAATAAATGCCCTTGGCAGCTCTCTGAGCCCGCAATGGCCTCCATTTGTGCTTTCTGGTGTTTACCCCACAAAGGTCAAGTGACGCCATGCGGCTGCACTCGCCTTTGCTCACTGTGTAGCTGTGCCACCCTCTTCTCCAGCTGCTAAGCTAAGCCTCAGCAGCCCCTGCTCCCCCCAGTCACAGCCTGGTGACAGGCCAGACCTCGTTCCTTGCCCAGCACCACTATCAGTCAGAAGCAAGTGGACACAGACCATTACACTCACAATTTTCAAAATGTTTTCCACTCAGCTTCCCCTAACAGTCTGAGGAACCACAGCAGCAGGTTAGTAGGATGTTTTTATATTTTCTGCAGCAGAAAAACATCCACACTTCTGCAATATTGTTTCAAAACAACTGGAACATTTTGTATAGAGGAATTCTGCACAAAATTAAGGCATCAACCCTAAGGACCCTCACAGCTGTGGGTGCTAGAGTCTGTTGCTTTCCCCTTCCTGACAGCCTTATAGGAATAAAAAAGAGCCAGATTTTTTAAAATACTTTTAGCTATGGGTGAATTAGCAGTCAGCAAGTTTTGACAGCCTCAAATCTATACCAACAAAACAGGAGTCTGAAGGATCAGTCAAAGACACCATTCCCAGGGCTTCTGCTGTCTTTAAAATGTGAGTCCATTCCCAGTGTGCAAGAAGGAAATTTTATGCACTGAGACAAGATATTGTTTTATTGCAGAGTTGCACAAGTCTGAATGCTAGCAAACAAAGCTAGCATACTGCAGTAAAAAGTTTCAAACGTTATACGCAAAATCTTACCACACTTTTCCTGTCCAGAGGGCAGGTCCATATAGATGATTTGCTACACATTTGCATCCCCATTACCTACTCATCTAACTATTATGCATGCTCTCTGAGGAAGGGTCTTTTAGTGGGCCTGGGTCTTTCCCTTAGGAGCTGTGATTTTTAGTATTATAATGAGGATATTTAACTTCTAGGGCGAGGCTAAAGACCGTAAGAGCTAACTAATCAAAGTTTAACATAAGCAAGATAGTCTAAGTCTGCATGGCTTACATCATGAAGATAGGATGTTCTTTGTTTTGCCTCTCAGAGCTGACTCCCTTGTTTATAAGTCCCTTCATTCATCATTGTTGCCAACTCTAGAGGGTCAGCTTGACCTAAACTTTTGTACATATAGTTAGGCACTAAACCAGAGTTCAAGAATTTAGGAGTTTTAGACAACACTTCCATTTCTTCCGCTAAGATTTTCTAAGTCCTAAGAGTTGCCAGGATCATGCTTCAGCAAAAGCATTTTCCTTCCTTCTGCTGATGCCCTGCACTTGGCTGAGGCAAACCATAGCAAGAAGCTGAGGTGTCCTGACTCCAGAGCCACACCCCTGGAAACAGCTGTCCAGTGCCTTGGGGTCTCCAGCCCTCAGACCACCCACGCACATGGTCAGCCTACAGTCTAGATCATCACTTTTACTACATCTACCTAAACAGGAAAACTGTTAGTCTAACTAGTTGAATAGTTCCTACCAAGCAGTGAGCCCTGTTGATGGTCCATAAGGTTGTTTTAAAGGGGTACAACCTTGGTTTTACTTTCAGTAGAAAAGCTTTGGATTTGAGCAGGCTTCCAAAATATTCCAGAAGATCTTAAAGACTACTTGCATTGGTTGAAAATGACTTCTGAAAACCCAAGCTTCTGTTGCAGATGTATTCCAAAAGAAGTGCTCCAAATTTAAAAGTGATAGAGATGACTAAGGAGGTTTTTGGGCAAATTACCTTTTCAATGTAGGCAAAATGCTGCAAAAAAATGGTTACTGGCATAATGTTTTGCTTTTCCATACCCTGTTGTGTCAGGGCCCTGTAAAGTTCGGGAAAATTTAATAAATAAATAATCAGTCCACAAAACTTCTGTGCAATTTTCAAACCTCAAAGGGATATATCTGTAGTTTTTTGGGGATCCAATTGGCTTTTGCTTCATTCTAAACAGGATCTGTTCACAGGACCTAAGACTGCACATCTGCAAAACCCATGCCATAGCGCATAGTCTGTAGGCAGTATCACGAGCCTACTTTATTCATGCAAGTTATCCCACTAACTTCAACAGGACAACTAGTTTTCTAGGTTGATCTATATTCTAAGGTGTTTTCAGAATTTGTGTAAAAATAGCTGTTGAGAGAGAAATAAATTATTAATGAATGATCGGCTTCAATATGCCTTCTGTGTTCCACAAGGAGAGTTGGGTTTAAAGACTTAATTTTCAACTCTACTTATGGATTAAGCACATCTAGGACTGTAACATGAGGAGGACAGCCTTCCACAGAAGAAGGATAGAAGAGGGAGGAAAAAAATCCATTTCCTTTCAGAAAAGGAAATAACATTAACACAGATCTTAGCTAGTGATTTAATAAGATGTTTTTCCCCCTGTGCAGTAAAGTTTCCTTGTGTGATTATTTCCTGTTTTCACTTTTCTCCAGATGAATTTAATGGCAAGATTATAATTTTAAATGCCTGGAAGGTATCCATAACATCCAGACCAGTTCAGCATGGAATCAGTATGCATAGGAAACCGGAAAAATTTGACACTTTAATCTGCTCTGAGATTAATTGAAAAGATGATCCATGAACGTTGGGACTTCCAGAAGTGTCAGTAAACAAATTTATTTCAAAACCTGAAAAGATGGAAGCTTGATGGAAGGGTAGGACAGGAGTGACCCAGATGGCTTTGCTTACTTCCTTGCCTGCTATTTGTCCATTTAAACACCCGGTCATTGCAAGATTATTTTGCAACAGAGGAACCTTTGACCTGCCAAGGAAGTAAACACGGCTCAAGCCTGCACATTTCCTGAATATTAACAGGCCACAATTTCTGGACATGAGTGAGAGGCGTCCTACAGGACACAATAAGTGATTATAATGCACTTATCCATGTTTTGTTTCATCTCAAAAGATGCAATACTACCTGTCCGTCTGGCATCTCATGTTAACAGTCTGGGGAAGCAAGCTGTTGATGCTGACCCTAGCGTTTAGCCACCCAGGCAGACAAGAACCAAGCCATGCCACACAGTGCCTGTGACAATGGGACTGTATCCCCAGCTGACCCTGGAGGATTCTTTCTAACAGGTCATTGGGGAGCTGTGGTTAGACACCCAACCCCACCGAGGTATCATGCGGGTTAGTGTGGAGTGACAATGGCTTCTCTAACTCTGCACACCCCTGCAGACTCTCATAAAACCCTGTGACTTAATTCTTTCTCCCTCATCCCTGGTTTGGCTTCAGTGATCCAGAATAATGCTGTTCCTTGCCATTAGCACAGGTTAAAATACAAGGAAAGAACTGTTGGCCAGCAGTCCATGCTCAAAACTGCAGCTTTTAGTTTGCATTTCCAAATCATGTAAAAGTGTACACCAGAGCCTAGTCTGGCCTCTAAGTATCATTTTGGTGCATGCAGGTATGTGAATTGTACACCTAGCATTATGTCCAATTTTACGATGGGTATTTATTTCCTAGTGCATGCATTTTTTATGGGGATCTTTGCTATTTCTATGAGTTTAGCCTTTGTCGTTCCTGAAAAAGAAAAAAAAATAGTAATACTGTGACCACTCAAAGAAGTCAAAGTATGTTATATTGTGCAACTTCTTAGAAGTCCTGTGATCTGAGTTCAAGGAGTCAACACTACAGGGATGGCACAAGCACCTTGCTTACAAAGTGCAGCACCACCCTTCAGGAAGGAGAACAACGAGTTGAAAAGGCAGATTGTATTTTCCCTTAGTATCAATGAGGCCCCGGCACACCAACATGTGCCTGTATCTGACAGGTTAAGGACTTTATGCAAGTGGTTCTCGGCAGACATGAACTAACTGCTGAAAACAATCCCATCTGCATAACTGCACCACTTTGGTTGGCACCAAGTTTCCTCTCCTTGTACCATTTGCTGACTGATGGAATACAATTCATAAGAATTAAACATAGAAAAGATCTATTAGCTCATCTATCCTACTGCCAGGCCAGTCTTATTCCCTGTCACATAATCAGCACTGCCCTCAAGTCCATTTATAGAAAAGTTGTATATGGACTTCCATCAATTCTTTGGTTATGCATAAGCCTAATGGCTCCCACATTAGTAAACCTATCTTAATGTGTAGCGTTTACCTAATGTCATAGGTCTAGCTCCTTGGCATGCCCTTGGCAACTTCTTGTTTAAGTCTTTTGCCACTAGTTTCCACTTCTGCTACATTATTCCTGTCAAATGCCACAGCAAAGGAGCAGATTCCCAAAGGTGACAGTTTTTAGGATCCTCAAAAATTTTCAAAGCAGCTGTACATAGAACAGCATGGCTGCCTGGGTGGATGGTGAGCAGAATTACATAAAAGTACAGGAACAGACATGCTAGTGGAGCCATGACAGAACTGTTACTACGGAACAACAGGCTTTCCTGAATGTTGCTACATCTCACTGCAGTCTGTTTATGAAATGTTAACAAGAATCTACAAAGAAAATACTGCAAGCCAAAATTTGAGGTTTACTCTTGCTGTTTAAACCTTACTGTAACAGAAACTGAAAGATTTCTCTACCTGGGCAATTCTTCTGCGTTCTTAAAAAGTCATGTTCATCCATGGGTAATTGTATGGGTTGGTTACAACTACACAGGTACATTCCTGATGCAGCCTTTCTGTGTAATGTATTTTCTATCATGATTTTTATCTATTATTCAGAATGAAGTTGCAGGTCCTGCAGTAAACATGTCACTTCAGAACATGCCAGTTGCTCAGTATGCCAGAAGCCCAGTTTAAAAGACCAGACACCAGAAAGTGTACTTGTATTCAGTGCCTTCCTACCTGCACTCCTTTCCTCCCGCTACAAAGGTGACAATGCCATGGAAATTAGAAGCACTTCTGTGGCTCATCATTTGCCCTGAGATGATCCAGCATTTTATTTAACTGAAATCTTCAGTTGCCTCCATCCTTTTTCTTTATGGAAACTGTTGCCCTACCTGGCACCCAGGAAGGTGAGAAAAAGAAAATCTTACTACTCTAGTAGTTATCTCCTAAATTATGCGGTAGCCTCCAGAGGAGGCTCAGAACGGTGGTTTGTCATGTTCTGACAATGCCAGATCACAGCACACCCACTAGTGCCAGGCAGCAGTCTGAGCATCAGTAACAGCCCTCGTTTTGCTGTTACTGACTGTAAGGCTGGAAACCAATGGTGAGCATTCAGATCTTATTTTAACGGGTTAAAAGCATGTGCTACAGGGTCACAGAGTCAGAAAAGTAAAAGATAGGAAAGCCATTTTAGCTCATCTACTCTTGCACTAGCTTGTTCCCTAAAACATTTTTTCTAGATTGTAACTATCTCAAATCAATGTTTTCCAATTTCTTGGAAGTGTTATATCCAATCTATTATCACCAACAAAGCTCTGTCAATAGAGCAGTCATCGCTGGTACTAAGCAGTACCAGGAATTAAGTGTTATGAAGGATTTTCATTTTTTATCATTTGTACAGCAAACGACTCAAAATTTCAGAATTCTTCAGGGAGGAAATTCCAGGACCTGGGGAGAAAAGGGAAGTGCTGCAATAGTCAAAACATCTTAAAATCACCACGTATTACTGTCAAGTTTTCAACTGTTATATTGCATTATGTATATTATAAGGTATATAGTATATATATTTAATATTGAAATGAAAATTAATTTATTAAACACTGTAGATTTTCAGCTTAAATATTGATTGGCAAATTTTCGTATGTTTCAAACATTTTCTTGCTCACTTTTTCTAAGGGATATTCCAGCCAGCAAAATAGGCCTGATTTCTTCAGAATTTTAATACTTCAATACTTTTACTGCACATTTTCCAACAGAAAGCTTGTCAGAAATGCAGTCTTGCACATTTTTTTGTTTTGTTTTGTTCAGTGATAGTAAATGCTAGTCTACATATATGGTAAATACATTCCTATTTTGTTCCTTTTGTGTATACCAAAGTACATACAGTGTACATCCCTGAGTGAACTCAAACACATTCTGATGTAAGTATAAATGTTTTCCAATTCAGCATATGCATAAACCTGTTGCACACACCTCCTTAAAAGAAATTTTATTCAAGAGAGAAAAACACGTTGTGTTCTAGTTCAAAAGCAGGGAAGAAGTATGGGAGGGAGTTTTCTAATAAATTCTGAATGGAAGAAAAAGTGGTGTTCTGCTGTCATTTAAAAAGACACTTATGCAAAACTGCCTGTAATTTTATAGTTCCACAGAGACTTACCATGGTTCTAAGTATTAAGCAACACTTAAATTTTAATACAATTCCCCAAGGGCCTGTGACAACTGCTAGGGTTCACAGAACTGCACTGTAAGCAATAAGAAAAGTTCAGCATTAGTACAGAGTCAAACAGTGCTGATGTGATAGGTTAGGCTCCACCTTTAATTGCTTATACTTACAATATTATTTTTAGAAGACTCCAAGCAAATCATATGACCCTGAGAGAAGAGAGGCTATAGTAGCCTCGGAGAAGGAAAATTGCCCAGGGTTTTGTTTTCGTATGTTGTCAGTTTGAGGAAGGACAGTAAAGGGCCCTGGACTTTGAAAAGGTGTTCACATGTAAATAAATGAACAATGTGGCTAACACTGAATATTAACCAGGTATTGCAAGTTTCTAATTGCTGTATTTCTCTCCACTCCTCCAATGGAGCCTCTCACTACTACAAGATCTAATTGTTATCATGCTCCCTCCTCCCCAGCAAGATATATGGTGTCTTTATATTTTGCAAAATTAAATAACAAAGCATCAGCATATAACATAGCTTTGAGAAAACTTTGTGTCAAAACACTGCAGAACAAAGGCTTACAGCTCAGACTGCTAAGCTGCACCAATACAATCTGTATGCACACCCCATACACATGTAAAAGAGGTTATTGCATATTTTGTTCTTTTTATTTATTTGTATTTTGGTAATTTTGAGAATGTTCTTGGCATACTCTCACCACACACAGGAAAAAGACAGTTTGAACACACTTACACATGCACACACACATAGTCTTCTTTCATGTAGTTTGGGAGAGGAATGAAAGCTGGACAATGAAATGAAGATAAGAAAACTGACCAGAAGAAAGGAGTTTGCTCCCAGATGTTCCTCTCCTCTCAGCATTGGCTCTACCAGTGTTCAGAGTGGCAGCTTGGTTTTATTTTCATGCACTTAAATTATCATTTTCCTCCTAGAGCTGCTGAGGAAAAAGAGTTGTGACATACGTGCAGAAATAATGAAGTAGTGAGATAAATGTCCTGCATTTTCAACCATTTGCTGACAGGTTTTCTGAATTAGTGTTACAGGAATTTGCAGCCTCCGAGCCTAGCAGCATCTCTGAGTACTGCAATGGCATTCAGTGGGCCTGGGAGCTGAGCCTCTGTCTCCCGACATGGTCTGTGGCATTTTATGGCAATATACAAATCTTGCCATTCTGTAGTTAGGTTATAACTTGGAATGGAACTGGGAAGATGACACAGCTTTTGTTTAACGTAATTATTCTGGGATTAATAGCTAATTTTAGGGGTTTTACCAGATACTGAGGTAATGAAATAATGTTGTTAGACTCCACCACCAGCTTATAGTTGGAGACCTGGTGCAAAAAGGCAGGAGCACTCCCAGACTGTTGAATGTCTATATAATCTTATTTGCCAAAGAGAAGCTAAATTCTAGTGTCATGGCCAGTATTATACCAGCCTTGGGATCCATTCAACAAGTCAACACTTCTCTAAAAAGCAGTCTAGAGCATTTGCAATTAATATATACAGCTCACTTGTGCAAACCCATTTATTTCAGTGATACCAATCCAAGCCACCCAATACAGAAAATGCAGGCCAACCCAATACAGAGCTTGTCTGCTTTCTTCAGGTTACATCAAGATGATGCACTTCATTTTAAACGTACCATCGGAGCAGGCACATAGCGGCAGCATCATAACAGCTTTCATTTCACAGTGAGTTACTGCTTTTGGACAAGGGACGTTTCTTCTTCTGGCTTCGCTTGCTTGTAACAGTGCTGACCTCCATTCATGGTGACATTTTTCTGGCAGTTGGATGTGGGTCATGAAGCAACAAAAACTGCTGTGCCCCACCTCAGGATCACACAAGAAAAATACTGGAATGTTCTCCTGCCATCTTGTGATCTGACTCTTTTGAACAGCCAGCACCAGTGAACAGCCACTACCACCATCAAGGCAAGTCGTGCTTCACTTTTATAGTCAGGCAGATGCCATACATGGTGTGTGTACATTTGACATGACACTGATTGCTGTCAGCTGGCTGCAAGCCAAGCACTATGCTAGTCAACAGCTGTGACAGTAGCTTTAGTGGCCACAATCACAGGTTCCTCTGTCTCACCTGCAGCTGTCCAGGAAAAAGAATAAGCATGAGGCTAAGGAAAGAGCAGAAGCCTGGGTAGCTGCTTCAACAGGAACACAGAATAGCTTCATTGTTGTTTGGGAAGCAATAAAGAGGTATCGTCAGAAGAAGACAGCAACCCTGTTGCTGCAGAAGACAGAGATGTGTGCACTTCAGCAAAAGGAACAACACGAGAGACCTCCTGCAAGCACCTGGAGCACCTGGAAGTTCATGATGCTGCACTGCTGCCTGCAGGTGATGACAAATACAGTGCTGACAGCCTGACAAGCAGAGCTGTTGTGTTGAAGGTGGGCACATCCCTTGAATAACACATACTGCCAGCGTCTTTCCCTCAGCAGTCCTCAAGATTGCTACTGACTGGATGCACAGACATGACTGTGTTTTCCTGTCTTCATCTGAGTCTTCCTCCTTTCTTCCAGCTACCACAGCTGACAAAGGTTTGCTTATATCGGGAACTGTCCAACAGTCACCAAAGCAGCTGCAGGATGACCACAGAGCATGCTTTTGGGAAACAGTGATCCCTGGTGCACAATATCAACCACAGAACCCAGTTCTGATACGTCACCTGCAATATTGTCTGGAGCAGTGTAGGAAGCATTCCAGAGAGAGAAAGACACCAATTTTCCAGGCAGACTGAGCACACTAGGAGCTACCACCTCCTAAGGGAGAATTTCTGGGAATACAGTATCAGGGATATCTCACACAGATATGTAGACATTAATTTGGAAAAAGAGGCTTTGACAAATATGTGGGGTCACTTGTCCTAGCTTGTGGGATTTGAAACCACTAGCCAAGGCCCATACTCTCCTGGACCTGAGCTTTTGCTGCACTTGAGGGTACAGCGCTATGAGATACACTTACTGACAAGAAGGTGGTAAGTGTACCTTTGCTATGTGATCTATTTAATCATTTTGGCCTATTGACTCCAAGAAACGGTGGGTGCTTTCTGTGGAATACCTCCTCAAATGTTTTGTAAAATGGTACTTTCTTAGAAGAATGAAAGAAGAGCTCTCTCTGACCAGGAACATTTGATTTAATGCTCAAAAAGTGAAAATCAAATCACATTTAAACAAACAATATTTCTGTCTTCCTTAAACTGCAACTGTTTAATGCTGTGCAAAGAGTGGGGGCTTGAACCATAGGATCAGAGAGGTCTCAGCTTGAAAACTTTAATCTTTGGATTCAAGTTACTTGTTGCCTCTTGGAGCCCCCTGGAGAACACCAAAGGCTAAAGGAGCTCATGAAGATCCACCTCCAGAGGAATCAAAGCAACTCAGCTTCCATGGGCCACTTCTTTCACTACAGAAGGGATCACTAGCTGAAGGGTTATGACACCTCAAGGTATGTTCCCTGCAGAAGGCAGTCATTCATGCCTGTAAAAGACAAATCCTTACCAAAATTCATTGCTTAGCAGCACCAGCCCTTGTACTGATCTTTTGCAGAGCAGAAGGAAATAGCTGAACGAAAATTTGCTGAACGCTGCCCAGCGTCCAGGTCTGTGAAGACTGCCTGTATACACCTCTGATTTGCTATTTCCTTTGAAGCACTGCTTCATATAGCTTCACCCTGATTCACTTTGGTTTTCCACTCTCTCATTGCTTCCATTCTCTCACTTTTCATGGTACAAAGAAAGGAAGGTTCATTAAGTGGAACAATGTCAATGTATAAGATAAATGTTTCTAATTAAAGAAAATGCAAATGCAAACCTGATTCATATTTAGCAACAGGGATATTCTTAGCTGCTTCAGCACTCTTTGCCTATAATTTATCAGCTGGGCCTCAATGTGACAGTGAAGAGCAGGGTTTATATGTACTATGACTGTATCATGGGGTCCTGGATACTTTGCAGGAGCCTAGGTGAACACCCAGCAATGCCATGTCAGAATGAAATACATACCGCAGCATCCCCTGTGTCCTGCTTTCCACACAAGGGAAATCCAAGCACAGAGACCAGAATAAAATCACAGTGTTGTCCAAGAGCTCCACTGAACTAGGTGATCATAGGGTCAGGACCTGAGACATAGACCCCAAAGGACATTTGCTCTGCAGGGTAAACATGACTTCCATTACACTGCCTCCTGTGTAGTGTCCTCAGCTCAGAATGGTGCCCCTTCCACCCAGACTGTCCCCTCTGTAGTCTTCTGCATCTAGGTGGGACACCCAGTACACTTACCACTCAGGCTGTATGCTCTGGAGCAGTATCAGCTGCCTAAAGCAATCACGCGTAATACATTATTAACATGGGTGAAAGAAACTTGTTGCTTTGCTTGACAATGCTTCTTTTTCCTAGCTTTTGCTGGAGTTTCTGAGTTACAGGTTCTTATGGACAGCTGTTCCTCATGCATGGGGTTTTCAGAGCCTGCTGCTGATGGAACCTCAAGTTAATGTAAAGGCAGTCAGACATCAAAGAGGAAGAAGCAGAAAAGCAACCAGAAAGCATGCTTTGTTAGTTCATTTATCCACAAGATCTACTTTTGCAATGCCTTTCCAGTTCCCTGATTATAGCAATGTTCCCTCTTCAGCAGTCCTAAGGTTTTGCCTCCTCGCCCTGCTGCTTTTTTGATTGTCCTCCATGCATAACCCCTCCAGATCCAAGCCTCTCTCCTTCATTTCATTGTGCTCACATAGATTACCAAACATTTGTTTGCAGATGTTGTGCAGCATTTAGTAGCAGTGTTCCAGGAAAGCTCTGATGCACTATGAATATAAATTTTCTGCTGGTTATCATCCAGATTTTATGTTAGAAAAACCAAACATAAAAAAAGAGCAATATAGCTACTGGTACTTATGTTAAACTAGGGGAATATACTGCCTAAATGGAGATCTTTTTATATCAATGCAGCTTAAGTTACTACTAAGTCAATTCAACATGCACAAAAGTCCCCAGGTACAGTCAATATTGATCCACAAAGTTAATCTTTCCTTGTGCTGTCCATGCTGCTAGGACCTGGTCATGCAACACTGAAATCAACTGAAAGTATTTATTAAGAGTTAATGAAGACCAAATTCTATGACAAAATTGTTCTTGTGAAATGGAAAAGGAGGTCAAAAATAAATGCAGACCTACAAACCCACTTGAAATCAATCATGACTTTGCACATAAATCAGCCATCGCTCTATTTGCACATATAGTCATAGTAACTACCCAGCCCAGAGCAGCACCGCCCATAGATTTTTAACAATTTACATCACATACATATTGCCTGTGTCATTGTTAATGTCCCTGGCCTACAGACATCCCTGAAAATTCCACTCCTCCAGACTAAAATTAGCTACAGATGTCTCTCAATTTGTTTTTGTTCAGCGAACACCATATATTCTGACAAAAAAATATTGTTATTGGACAATATATCATGAAGCATCTGTACTATTTCACTGATTAAGAGCCTTTCCAGCAGATGATGAGAAGCTTTAATGGTTAAAGCTCAGCAGAGGAACTGATAGATATGTGGAAAAAAAGGGTGGGTAGTTGAGCCACTCTCCAGCACCCCATTGCAGATAACTCCCAAGTTATTGGGTTATTATTGGGCTATTATTTGATGACTAGTTATTACTGGGTGCGGGTCTTTGAGCCAGGCATTTGTGCTAAGCATTTATCTACATGGAGAAATATGTGAGTCAAACAATGCTGGTATATTTTATCTCAGTAGAGCTGTATCAGCATAAATCCCTGCATGAACACTTCCCTTCCTGACTAAGACTGCTCACATGGGAATGTGAGCACTATAACTATGGCACTATAGATAGATCAATATAGTTCTACTGGTAAAAAATCCCATGTAGAAAGTGCTGTCAAAACTACTAGAAGAAAAAATACCAATTCGCCTTCATTTGTTCAGCCACATTTCTTCACTGTTACATAGAGAAAATAAATGTCTTCCCTATATAATGCAGAAAGGAGAACTTTTTACATTGTCTGGTACTATCTATTTCCTCTGTGCCAACAGTAATTGCTATAAAACTGCATATCAGGAATATAGTGGTATAATATAACTCAGAACCCAGAGAACCAAAAAGCAATATAGACCCCCAGAAAGACTCAGTGAAGCTTGGTAAACTATGACTAAGGGGGAAAATGGCAAAATGCCCATTTGCACTAATTAAATGTAATCACAGCTGACAAGTAACTGTTCCTTCCAGGGTCTTACGGAACCTGTTCAAAAGCTCTAATCCTAAATTAAATCAAAGTACAAACAGTTCCAAAAGGCATCAGAGATAGCATGGTCACTACTGGAATATTAAAATACAACATCAGCCATCTAACACAAATCAACTGATTTCTTATCTGGCCAGTTCTTGTTGTGATGAAACCCCCTGTTCATCCCAGTTCAATACCATTCTTCTCCTCTGCCTGCACTGAGTAATTTGCTCCCTTCTTCGCAGCCAGCAATGAACTGTGGAGGTGGAACAATGAACTCTTTCATGACAAGAAAGAGAAGAAAATAAAACCCCTTTCACTAGACATCTTTTGCTCTTGGTCTCTCTCTTTTCCTGAGACAATGGCTGCCTAAGAATTTTCAAAAAAGAGAAGGCTAAAGAAGAGATTATTAAAGTTATAATGGTCAAAAAGGACACCCTTTTCATAGTACATCTCTTACCTATACAGTTTCAACATTCAGAGAGCTAGATTTTTATCAATTATAAGCAGGCACATGCTTGTAAGTGCTGGAGGATCTCTGCAGGCACTGATGGTTGGACACCATCTCTCCTTGCACACCATGAGGCCTCCATACTGCAAGTCGCTGCAGCAGGATGGATGCATACACTCCTGATGGGGACCACAGATAGACTGATGCAGCTGCAGGACCCTGCCATGCTGGAGCATGGGTATGGGGAGCGAAACCAGCACTCCTCACCTCCACACACACGTGGGAAAGCCAGCATAGCCCTTTTGCACAGTGTATGGAGTGATGCACCCATCAAATGCACTACAGCAGCACAGTGCAAGCACCAGGCTAGGCAGAGTTCCTCCTCATACCGCAGCATGGTCCATTTGCTTGGCTTGCCAGACCAAGTCTAGTGCTGTCACCATTATCCTAAAACATCTCCAGCAAACCTAAGTCCATATTGGTAAAAACTAAAAAGCAGAGATCAAGCTAAGCACTGAGGTTCCCCAAAGATACCAGTTAACTCCCTTTAAGACACTACCCTAATAATTAGTAAAATAAGTGGAGTTTGTGGTGTGTGAAGGAGTTTGCCCATGTGGAGGAACTTGTGAACTAGAGCTTTCTTCTCTCTTTTAGTGGTGCACCAAAAGGTTGAATAATTATTTCCATAAGGATTCCTAGATATTTAAAAAAAAAAAAGCCCAACAGAAGCTTATGGTTTTAATTACAGCTGGTAGAGTTGAAATCGGTATTCCATCCTCTCTGCCCCAAAGAATATTTTCCATGAGATTTTGATTTTAAAAATATGTTCTTATTGTTCCTATGACTCTTTTCAGATGCCTGTCCTTCTTTAAGAACAGTGTCTTAAGCTGTCTCAAGGGCTTTGTTGAAATATTAATTTATTTTATCCTCCAACATATTCTTTTCATTAGAAAGATGTCATTTACTGCATGGTCTGGGTCCTCTAAGAAGTTCAGCTGCTCCTGAAAAGTCCAAGTGCTTAGCTCCTCATAGCAGAGGCTCAAGACAGCATCCCTGAGACAGCCCTGAGCACAGGGCCCTGGGAAAAGGCTGAATGCAATTCCCATCCAACTGAAAAGCAGATGAATAGCTGCCGCGAGAACAAAGGCTGCGTTTGCTGGCAGAACAAACTGAAACTAATCCAGCATTATGGGCCTGAAACTTTGATTCTTCTTGGAGCATCTTCACATTTATATTCAGCCTCCCAAAGTGGAAAAGAAGAGGAAAAGGGAACACTTTGTATGCCATCCAAGAAAGCCAGTAACCCAGGCTGCTTTACACACCTCTGGTATTGCTGTTTAGCATTTCAGGAAACTTGAGTCTCTCCTGCTTCTACCGCTACCAGTCACTCCTTTAGTTCAAATAGGTGAGAAAAGCATTATTATTCCCTATCTCTGCTAAGGACCCATATGACAGGTGGTCAGAGAAGCTCAAGATAATTACTTCTTCAGCTTAAGGGGTGACTTCCTTTTTAAAAATCCCAGGAAAATACATGTCTACATTTCCAGCTTCCTCCAAACCATAAGACATGCCTGATGCAAGATAAAAGTTAACCATGCAAAGTCAAACACTGAAAGATTCATAAATGTTAGCATAATGGTAAGCAAAATTTTGAGTAGAAAAAAATGTATGCAACAATATAGTTAAAGCTGGTGGCATAATGTGTAACCTCAAGGGGTCTAAACTAAGGCTGCCCCAGCAACCTCACCTTTCAAAGTCACTTGTATTCATGTTTCTTTCTCAGAGGTTTCTGGACTGTGGTCCAGCTTTGTTTGTGGCTGTATGGAAAATGTAATTTAAAAAAAATAATATTTCAAAGACAACCTTAGAAAATGTCGATTTTTAAAATACTCTAAATAATTATTGTAGGGGAAAAAAAAGTAGCAATTTACAATAATTTGCAAAGTTTCAAGTTCCATAAAGTCTGCCTGTTCCTAAAGTTAAGCAAAATGCTATGGTTACAGTGATCATGAAAAGGTATGCTAATTAGCGCTCACTTCTGAATTTCATAAAATAACCACAAAACCTTCTTCCTAGAAAACATTTGTCTTAACCCCTGATTCTTACTTTGAAAACCTAGTCTGGTTGCTGATACTTGGGAGCTGCAGCATTTCCAGTGCAAGAACTTCTCCTGTAAGCTCTTATTTTATTTAGCAAAATTCTGCTAAGCTGATGAGTGAGGCCGCTATTGCTAAACAACACCAGAAGCTCCTCACAAATGTATCAGCATCTTCTCTCCTTTCTGCAGAGGTGACCATGCATGAGGGTCAGCAATTCAGCAAAGGAAGCCTATTAAACTAAAAGACAGGCCATTCTCTAACAGATTCATAGGCATATCTCCAGTTCTTTGGTTCCTACTACTCCCAAATTCAGGAAGCTTGCCTAACTATCCTTGTTTCCATCTGTGGGATTTGCTAGCCTGGTTGAAGGTCAAACTCTAACATACAAAGAGCTTACTAATACAAAATGACATCATATTTCCCATTAAGTTACTCAGCAAAAAGAGAGAAACAGCTGATAATATAAAGACTCACAAACTGGATATTGCCACCATTGATGGATCTTAAAAAAACTGGTCATCCTGAAATACTTTGAAAGCTTCTAAAACAAGTGCAAGATCAAAGGTCATAAGGTCAGCATGCCCAAGTGTTACCACAAAACAAAATGTTTTGTCATCTGTCACTGGTTTGGAAAGCCTTGTTGTAACAGCTGGGTGATTTCAGGCATGCAGTGTGACTTCTTCAGGATAACCTTTTAATCTCATAAACTTGATTGCTTGCAGTATAAAGTAGCTTAAAAAAAAAAAAAAAAAAAAACAAAAAAACAGAAAAGCAGACTTTCAATACTTATATCAAACTGCAAGCTTCCCTAATGAGTAACATTTTTTTTCTCTAAAGTGCTAGGTTTGTAAGGAAGATAGAATTTTGTGTTGGTTTAACAATAGCAAAACTCAAAAAAATAACCGCAGGATGTATCTATTTTGCTAACAAATACAATCTCAAATCCAAATTTCCTAGTTAGAAAAAATTTAGTGTCAGGGTCACTGGGAACAGAAAAAGCATGAAAACCAGAAAGTGTTCATGTAACCTTAGAAAAAGCAGATGAAAAAATCTTTAGTGAAACACTGGAGTTCCTAAACCAAGGGCCACTGATGAAAGGGGCAGACAGAAGACTTTCAGAAAAACAAAAATTGTTATTAGTAGATGCTAAGATTCTTCAGTGGGTGATAAAGACTAACAGGTAGTTCCTGTCCATTCCCCCAACCAGTAAGAGTTCTTTTTATATCAGACATGCATCAATGTGTGGATTAATGGTGTCATGATCCCCAAAGCTAGAATATGCTGTAAGGCTTCACCAAAGTTTTTCATTTCATGATATAAACAGCACCATATACTGAAAACCATGAGTATTAAAAGAAAAAAAAAAAAAAAGAAAAAAAAGAAATCATTGTCATCATTGAGATGTAGGTGAAAATCAACACATTAAAATCTGCAGGTTTAGATACTCAATGTTTTCAAAATTTAATCTGGCCTAGTAATTTGCATTGCACATCAGACATACGGTGACTCACAGTAATTACAGACATGAGCACAGAAACAGAGACTATCTGCAAATAGGCTGTGCATCAAAGATGAACACAAAGCTGGTTTATTCTTATCATTTGACCCTTTTGGGAGTTAGTAAATGCATACTTTAATAATAACCTGGTTTCCAGAAAGATGGTCCACAGGATTATTCCTGCTGCCAGCCCCTGTGAGCTGCCAGATAACTCCTTCAATTGACAGAGTGTGACCAGAGACCCATATGGCCCTTTTCTTACCCTTGCATTACCATGCAATAGGTTGGCTTCCCCTGGGCTCCACCTACGCACTCTGATACCCTGTTAATGTGATGCAATTTAACACTATTCTGATGACAAGGCGGCAGACAGGCATTTTTACACTCCACAATTAAAAGAAAGAACAGTTACATGTACTACAGTGGCATGGGGATGGGGCTTGATATGCACAGCTAAAAGCAGGAAAAGAAGGGAGCATGACAAACCTTCCCAAAAGGCATTTCAGATGTGAGAGCAATAAGGAGTTTAATCTTTTCTTCAAAACTGAACTGCAGGTAAAAGGTGGGGAGAAGAAATCAAGCCATATGTCATACAAAATCCACTGCCTACACTGTGAGAATTAATGTGAAATTTTGATTAGGGAAAGAGGTGCAAGCAGAGTCTCCAGACACTGGCACCAGGTAAAATGCCAGCCAGAGGTAAATAAACACAGACCAGTGGGCTCTGCATATCTTTTCTCTGCAGTTTCGAGCCTGTAACCAGACAACAGTCCACTCATTTCCTTTAACAAAAGCCAAAGTTCACAACTGTAACCTCCCCAAAGCCACTAACCCACCAGCCTAGCACAAGTACTTTACAAGCATGACCAGTTTTACAGTTGAAATGACTCCATGTATAAAGGGGACATGGGAGCCAGAAGTGTGGAAAGCCTTCCACCACCCTCCTGCCCAAATCCGGACACAAGAAAAGGCAGCGGTGTGCAGACAAACCAACCCTTTGTCTGCTTTCATTCCTAGCGCACACACCAGTGCTGCTACAAAAGAGCTGCAAGCTGGAAGGGGACTTGGTGCATTCCTGTTCATCTGCTCAGCCAGGAGCCAGGCCAGAAGCACACACTAATTCCTGGCTGGCTATTTAATAGCAGCATCAAGGCAATAGGAGAAAACTGAAAATTGGTGGTGGGCTTGAGTGTGCACTGGCTCTTTCTTTATAAAGGGAATGGTAAAATAAATCAGTTCAGCTTTGATGTGCCAAGCTAAGTTTGTAAGTTATAATATACAACATTTTAATTTGGTGTGGCTGTTTTTCAGTGAAATTTCAGTGAATGTCACTGAAATTTTTCAGTATTTCTGTTTATGGCCACAGGGCTGCTCAAAAGCCCAAGCAGAGAGCCTTCATACTAGTATGAATGAAAGCAAATACAGCGAATATGTGGATTAAATGGCAGGGTCATGATTTCTGTATCAAAGGAGAGGAACATGAACAGATTCATCAACACCCTCTGCTATGGAGGATTGCATCACTGTGAGATGAGAAAAGAAGTAGTGCACATGGCCACCATGTGCAAGTGGGGCAGGAATGCTGGGCAGGCCATGGCCAACATGAGAAGGCAGACAAGAAAGTCATGCTTTACCTCTGCACTGTCTTTCCATGATCCTATTTTCAATAAATGTTTATGGGAGAGACACCTTAGAGGAAACACCCTCTAGTTGCCCCAGGGGAGGTTTAGACTGGATATTAGGAAAAATTTATTCACTTAAAGGGTGGTCAAGCACTGGAACAGGCTGCCCAGGAAGGCAGTGGAGTCACCATCCCTGGAAGTGTTCAAAAAACATGTAGTTGTGGTGCTTAGAGTCAAGGCTTAGCAGTGGACTTGGCAGTCCTGGGTTAATGGTTGGACTTGATCTTAAAGGTCTTTTCCAGTCTAAATGATTCTATGAAAAGCTCCATATACAGCATCAACAAAATGCTTCTGGTACACTCCCAGAGAAATCCTAAGTCACTTGAGTCACTTGGGCCATTCTCAGGATCTCTGTAGAGATATCGCTGGTATTATATTTGAAACCTTTCCCAACTTTCCCCATCCCTATTTCCAGTGCAGTAGACTTAATCAAATCCAGGCCCAGGCTAGGAACCTAAAAAATTACTTACCGTCCATTCAGTGTAGCTCAGTCAATACAGCTTAGCACCTCTGAGACTGTTAAAGCCTAAACTGAAATAAAGCCAGATAAATTGGTTAGATTGTGGGTAAGCAAGCACCATGAGGATTTTCCCATTGTGCTGTTGAGTAAACACAGAGGAAAAACAGCTCAGGGAGGACCTTCCCTGTTGCTGCTATGATACCATTCTGCAGGCGGTGTAAATCGGATCTCCAGCACACAGTCACGAAGAGGCTGCCCTGCACCAACTGGCTCACAGCCTCACCAGCCATGGGCAATCCCCTGCTTGTGCGCTGGCTGGCAGCAGTGCTTGCTTGCAGCCAAGGAAAGGTCTGGCCGCTCCTGTCTTTTTGCCACAGAGCAGAGTCTAGAACCTGAATTTATAGTAGAAGAAACTGACGTAAATCCACACAGCACTTGGGTTAATTTTGCTGTGCAGAGGGAAGCGATTGATGCCCAATACTCAGTCACAAAACTTTCCAAGTGTCTGTAAGGGCAAGGTGAGATATTATGACCAAAATTTCACATCGGTGTTGTTTTCCATGGGAATTACTCTGAGAGGCTGAAACTACAAGCAAGAGTTATGCTAAGATCTGTAGCTAGAACTTCTATAGATTTTGTATTTTCCTTTCATTACTACAGTATCATTAATTTATATTATTTTATAATTTTATTAGTAATGACTTTAATGTTTGCTGCACTTAGATGAACAGTCTTCAAAACGTTCTGGGATAGACAGCCTCAAGTATAGAGGGTATATATACTGTTTCCTTTATTAACAAAAAATTGGTATTTTTCCTAGTATATAGCAAACAGAAGCAGAGAGTGACAAAACACAGATTATAATCTCTTCATGATTCATAGGTCCTGATGCCCTGAGACTGTTAATGTCATTTCTTATGTTTTGGTATCTTTGCATCTTTGGTACCTTCCTTTGGAAGAAGTACTTAATTTCATTACCTGTTAGCCATAAAATCAACCTTCCCAAAAGACAGCAACTGGTATTTGGCATCTTCTGTCTGCTGGTATTTCCACAGGGTTCTGATTAGGCTCAGTAAATGCTACAGTTACCTGTCTTTGGCCATATTCTGTCATCCTAATTGCAAGTACGCAATGCTCAATACTGTTCGTTTTGCTCTGCTACAGTCAGCGAGTTTCACCATCAATTACAAAAGCAGCCAAGTTACATATGTAATAATATACCAGCCCTAATTGTACTCCCCTATTGGCTCAAAACTTTTATAATTATTTGTTAATCTCAGTTACATCATTTTAACTACATTGGGGTCATCATTTTGAGACTGATGACAATCACTTTTATGTTTATTTTGGTTCTTTGGATGACTCAGCCGATTTCCTAAGCAGTCCCACTACCCCCATCCGCTCTGGGATTTGATCCTATCACTACTTTGCTTCAGTTCCACTTTCCTCATTATGTCTCCAATATCGATGAGTATGCAGGTCAATTGGCTGGGCTGTGCACTTTCCACCTCAAGTGAAGTGGGCCCCCAAACTGAACCCTACACCTCAGTATCATCCCAGTTTGTACCTGACAAGAGGCCCTGGGTAAGAAACAGAAAGTGGCAGATATGACCTGTTGGGGTTTAGGCAAATAGAAACATTTAATAAGTGGATTTACTGGCGGATTCCCAGTCTGCCTGTACGCATCAGTAGCACAGGAGTGCCCAAGTTCCTTGTCCGATCTCCATTCTCCCTGGCAAGCCCATCCCATACGGCAGCACTTCCACTCTTAACTCTTTTTTGTCAAAGATTGTGCTTTTTCACTGACTTTAGGAAAGCACTTTTGATCTCATATGGTTTCTTAATTTTCAAAGGACATGGGAAGAAGGTTAAGATTGCAAAGTAAATCGAAACAAATTACAAGATGACAGTGTTAATGTTAAGTCTGCAAACAGGTTACAAATGCAGACATCTCCATCTTTACCTGAGCAACCTTCCCCTTATACAAAATCTGCTATATTACACCAACAAATCATTCCTGTTCCAGCAAAGTACTTTCGGTACTAATATAAGAAAACCTCTCTCCTGTTCCTTTTACAAATTAAAGAAGCCACATGGATGAAAACATGGTTTTGTCATTATAAAAGTGCTGCCACCAGGAGGGTCTGTAGCACTGGGTCAGTCTGAGATAACATCACCAAGACACATCCGTAGCATAAACTTGCCCCACGATTAACTAATCCCTAATTTGGCTAAGAGGCAGCTGCAAAATAGGGTCTCAACTTTAGCAGTTGTATCTGCAGGCCTTATTAACATGCTGTCTACTTAAATGTCCATCAGCTGTTTTTATCACTTTGTGTGGACTGGAGCAGTGAAAAAATCCCGAGTATAAAGTTATAATTTTAAAAAGATAAATATGACACAAACATAATTTTAGGTTATTAGTTTTACTTTAGATGTAACTTTCTTCTTTGCTAGTGAAATCAAACTTTGTGGAGCTCTTCCATACTCTGTATTTATCTTTGTTTCATATTTTATGAGCTGTAGTAATAATTTTCTTCTAAACACACAGGTGTATTGCCTCTGTCTTGGAAAAGCTGGTTCCTTCTTAGCAAGGGAAAGAAATGTTTTCAATACCAAACTACACTCTTGGGTGTAATTGACTAGTAGGAAAGAAGGTAAGAGACTAGGCTAACAAAGATGGCATTTTTAATTACTTGCTGAAAACTGACCACTTACGAAAGGTACCTGACCACTGGATTGTCTTGACAGGGGAAAAAAATAATAAATTCATTTCTCTTATGTGTAGCTAGTTGGAACATACTGAAAGCTTTCTTCAATGTGTACAAAAGGACATTGTATTCTTTCTGATGAGATACTGATGGTAAAGTCTTGTGAAAAAGCACTGCAAATGTTCTGGAAACGCCATTACTGTAAGGATCTCAATTTCCACAGGACTAATAATCCAAAGCCCCAAGAGTTCAGTGCAATCTGACAAATTTTCAGTAAACTTCTCAGTGGCTATCTAGTTTTAAAACCCACCTTAGTCATAAACTGTGAGATTTAATAAAATGTGATGCTAAAACCAGAGTATAATAGGAAGGTTATCAACAGTGGAAACCCAACAGAAGGAACAACACAAAAATTCAAAAGTGCATGAAACATTTAAATTAAACCCAGGTACCGAAAACCTAACAGGTTGAAAAGATATATAGGATACTTAGACATACTGCAAAACCAAACAAGACAAGACAATTATAGTTCAAAGAATGAATATTTCTTTGGAGTTCTTGCAAATTATATATTTTCCCATAGGATAAATGTTTATGACATCATTATTATTATTATTAGTGGTGGTGGTGGTGGTGGTGGTGTTTACTGCTGCTACTACTACTATTACTTTTTATTATTATTTTATTTTAATTTCTTTTATTTTACTGTTGGAATGCTGACTTTACAAAACTGCAACAGGCATTTTCAGGCCTACGATGACGGAGTATGCAAGACCGCTGACAGGCCACAGTGTATCAAGCTGAAGTGCCTGGGGAGGTGTAACTGGCAACACTCAGGACAGGCCTGGAAATCTCCCTCAGTACTTACATATTGAATGCCAGCTCTCAAAGAAGATTCTTCCTGTCACTGCAGCTTTCAACCTCCAGAGTATCAAGTGATCAGACTTAACCAAAGTAACTAAATTGCCCAGTCTCTGCCAGACTCAGCCAGTCTCAGCACAGTAAAAATAGTGATCCAATACCACAAAGAGACTCATACATATAGTATTGTAATTCTCAGGATTGTACAGTGTCTAGAAACAGATTTAACTGTTTGTGTAAACTAGCAGGGAGAGGCTAGGCTATTTTTGTTTAAAATGGAGTGCTGTGAGTACTGAGGCAGTCTCCTAGGGATAAAACAAGAGGTGGGGCACCAAGGCTCCGCGGGTCCTTCTATGATTCTCCCACTGTCATAATACATGCGCTTGTCCCAGTCTCTTCAGTAAACATGCTCAACTAAAGTTAGGTACATAAATCCGTATTTAGGTAGCGACCTGCTTTCTAGAAGTGTCCAGTGTAATTCCCACTATGATCCCAGTATAGCAGGCCTTCTTCAGCCCAGGAGAGAAATGCATCTTCTCCCTAGCAGCTAGGGCTTTCTAAAAGACGAAGTCAATGTAATGAGATGATTAGCAGGAAAATAGCTATGCATTTTATGATCAATATTATAGACAAAACATTATAGATCAATTTTGCAATACCTGGATTTTTTTATTATTTCAGATTAAAATGCAAAGGAGCTTGCAGCATTACCCAAAATGGCAGAACAGTCTGGCAGGTGAACTTGGGTAGACAGCTCTCCCTGCTGCATCTGCATTCCCTGCTGTATCATCATCTTACATTGAAGCCTAGGTAAACACCTTCTTTACTCTTTTATAAACAAATTATCTTTGTTATTTTATTTGTAGTAAGACTACCAAAGGGAAAAATGGAAGTTAGAAACTGATGCCATCAGACACCTAGAAGGGGTCAGGGATGCACACATCTCCTAGTGCTGAGAAATGAAGAGGCAGGTAACATGAAGTTTTCTCTAGCCTCATAGTGCTTTTGGAGTGCAATGAAGGAAATGCTTCCTCAGATTTGCTAATTTTGCATATTCATTAAGTTCCAAATGACATTCTCAGCAGTGGTTGCATGCTTTATCCAAAAATATCTTACTTCTGGAAATGCAACATGAATGACAAACTGATATCTTAATGAAAATGACCTCCATTTGGTTATACTTACAAGGCTTTTAAAGTAGGCTATGTTATAGTTTAAATGCTTGCCAAAACAAGCAGACAGACACTTGTGAAAAGAGTCTGAGGCAAATGGCTTGTAAGTGAAAGATTTTCATGAATGTTTTTATATTCACAACTTAAGTAAACATCTTCTGTGCCTCCACAGCAAGAACACTGGACTGGAATGCAAAGAATTCATTTGCAGAAGACCAAACTGGCCACTACATGAAACCAGCGGCTGTGAAAATCAGATTAATACACATCTTGGTTTTCTTGAATTGCTACATACCTTTTAGAAGTCACTTAAGTCAAGATCTTCAAAAGCTTTTAGGAATTTTGGCTTGACGGAGCTCTAGGTGGTGTACCTTGGATACCTTGAAGGACACATACTAGGCTCACATTCAAGGTGTGGCTTGCAGGAACTTTGCCAACACACTTTCTTTAAAGGATATCTCTGTCTGGTTGCACCAGGCCGCTAGGTTCTCTGGAGAAGTAGTGTTTTAACCTCTGTGTGAGTTACAGCAGAAATACTAGGGTATACAGCGGAGACATTTTAGCTTTCTGGAGTGCTTGCAAATGTACTGTTACCTATAAATTTGGTGTTATCAGTTAATGAAACTCTACTAATAAGTAACTACGTGGTTACAGAGAAGTGCCTGTTAAGTCACCTTAAAACTGCAATAGGTGCTACCATGCCATTTCATATACATGCATACACTATAGCACATCAAAGTACTGTAACTGCATTTTCCACATGCCACAGAACATTTTAAAAATTCAAAATAGTAAGCAGGATATCAGAATATTGTTAGCACATTCGTTAAAAGGGGATGTACGCTTTTAGTTTCACCAAGCAACTTTTATACCAGTGCTTTCTGAAGGTGATAGGCTTTACACAATACACAAATTTTCAGTTACTGCTTACTGTCCCAAAAGAACATTTTAACATAAAACCCCCTAACTTTGTACAGAAAAATTATGTGTGTACTGATCACTGTTTTTTCCAGGCAGGCATGTATTTGTGGCCATCATTTTTAGACACAAGAGAATTGAACCAAAGCTCAAACAAACTCTTTTTATGTTCCCAATACTGAAGTAGTCTGTCCTCAGTGCAAAGATGTAAACAAGAGAAAGAGTGTATCAGAAGAGAAAATCAGCCCTCACCCTGTTACTTAAAATATGTATTGTTTCTATTTAAATGTATGTCCATCTAACGTGTCTGAATGATTTTCGTCTTTATTTGTTTAGTTTATTTTGAAAGCACACAAATACTGCTTTTAAACTATGTATTTTCCTGGGAAGCCAAATTACATTTAACAGTTTGCTTCGTGTAACAAATACTTTTCTTTGGTGTACAAATTACATGGATTGTTAGGTACACATACCTAGCTCTGAGATCCAAATAAAACTATAAAAAACATATAATACACAATGTAAATAATTCTATAAAAGAATTTAATAATATAAATAGCTCAAAATCAGGGGCTATCAAAAGCTTATCCCACAAAAGGTACTTTCACGCTCATTGAATAGTTAGCATAATTCCTATCCCTAAGTTAAGCACTGTTGAAAACTTAAGCAGGAAGCAAATTTTCAAAGACCAATAACTCTAAGTAATGCTTTGTATAATGAATAATCTATAGTATTTTAAGTAAGCAGAACTCTTTCTTATTCCTGTTACTGGGTAACATTCTCATCCTGCTATGCAAGTTTCAGCTATGCCTTTAAAACTCCGGCCTTTTAAATGTTCCATATTAGTCATAAAATAAATTTGGCCTCTATACACCCAGCACCCTGGAAACCCATTCATTACAGCTTTGCTAGTATTGCATGAGTCTCCATATGGCTGCAGATGTAAAGCTTTTTCCTTTCTATTTCATTGATCCAGTCTTAGCTCCAAGGCATAAGAATTCCTGGGGCTCTTTTGTGTGGAGGATTTAAGCAACTTAAAAGGGTAAATTTATTTCATGGTTCCACCAATTCACATTAACAATTTTCATTCTCTGAGAAAATTTACTATAGGTTGGTTTTGACCCAATACTGTGGTACTCATGGGGTTCCCACAAAACAGCGCATGAAATTGTTGGGTTATAGGGAATGGAGATTAGAAGTTATTTTCTGAGCGAACTGATGAATTATCCCTGAGCTCTTCCCAGCATCAGAGAAAATAAAAATAGTATTGTCCTGAAAACTCCTGTGAGGAGAAAGATAAAGTTGTGCTGTTTGTGGGTTTTTTTTCTTCCTGAAACTGAATGAGAACATCCACAGATCATTACCAGTGGTGTCCTGCCAAATATTTACATCTCTGTGGTAAACAAATCATAAGCCACAAATCCAAATTAGCTCAAAAGAATCCCACTCTGAAAAGATAGAAAGGCAGCCTAATCCAAATTAAAACCTCCCCTTATTGCAGGAATCTTTTGATGTCACCCAGAAATCTGAGTAATTGCTCTGCCCTGAAGAAATTATCTTTCATATCAAATACGTCCCAGCATTGGTCAAAAAGGATTAGTTTATCTCTACATCAGACACCAAGAACTGCATTAAGACAAGGCAAACTTTGTTCACAAGTAGAGCTGGGTATCCTAGTAGGGTGTGTACAGCTGCACAGACCCAAAGAATTTGGCCATCACCAACTGCATTACACAAATCAGGACATTGCCCTGCTGTATTGAACAAACAGGCACTGCAAACCCACCTGCTTTCATAAGGCAGCTTCTCTGCCTACCTCAGTCTTCTACCTCATCATTTATTAACATTACACCCATGACATCCACCTGTAAATATTTTCCTCCTCTGTGAAAAATGAAAACATATTTCTTGATTCTCCCAGACTGAGACCAGGTCACATTTCAGGCTATCTATACCAGGACACATGGTCATCCCACACCACAAGTACAGTTTAATCTTTGCCTCGGAGATGCCCCAAAATACAGAGAAATCTGACAAGGAAGATTAAGGCAATGTTTAATTGTCAGATTAAATAACATAACAGATTGGGCAGAAATCCCTTACAGTCTGAGTGACGATATCTGTATCGTATTTAAACATAGCAAAAAAAATATAGAAAATTAAAAGATTATCAAAAGAAGTGAATGTATGCCACTAGTACTGCAGTTTTCTCAGGAGAATCATTGTGAGGAAGAGACATGGCTGAATAAAGCAAACAGCCTGTCCTCTTGTCCCTTTAAAAAAAAAAAAAAAGTTAAAAAAATAAACTAAACACCAAAAAAAACCAGCAGCTAACATGTTCTGGTAGAATTTGCTAACACTTCAGAATGACATCTTCAACGGTGCTCAGCTTTGCCATAACTGCTGTCACCCAGTTTACAGTAAATGTACATGAGTCACTGGAATTTTTACTTTTGACTGTAATGCAACATAAATTAAAATCATGCAGAGATTTTCTACATTTCAAATGTTAGTGTTTCTTAAGCACTTTTTACCAGCTATCATTCAGCTATTCTGAATCTCCACTGATGTAACTAAGACCAGAATGGGGTCCAAGAAAATGAAAAACTGAAAAAGAAGTCTGAATTAAGATTTGTGTAGGTACCTATGTCATTTTTCAACCGAGCTGAAGTGAAGGTCTGTTACCAAAGGAAGAAAAAAAAAAATCACCAAAAGCCAAAACTAAAGCATCAGAAAATATACTGAGAATCTGATTTATCTCCCAGATACACTTCTGATATAAGGGCTTTTCATTTTTATGTTATTCATGTACATTTTTAAGTATAACACACTCCTTTTTTCAAAGAACTCATAGACAACCAAGACTGAAACAGACAACATAGAAGAACGTGATGCAAAATATGAAGCAACTAGGGAAAACTAAAGAGATATCTCAAGGGCATTACAGAGATAAACAGTAGAAAATTTTCTGAAGGTCATGAAATTGTTTACAACATCTGAAATTAATCTATTTATTATTTATATTCATTATGAAAAATTCTATAAAACTCATTTACTAGCAGCAAAGATTTCAGTAAATGAAAAATGTGCATATCCATTTCAAGACACATGGCTGATGGTGTTGTTAGTGAAATTACATAAACTATATTTTTTGTCAAGCAACAGCCTCTGATTAGTAATTTGTAAAGTAATATCTTTTATTAAAATGCTCATCTATCTCTACTTATATACCATTCTACAAATTCCATACTTTGGATATATGTGCTGGTTTCAGCTAGGGTAGATTTAATTTTCTTGTTAGTGACTGGCATGGGCCTGTGTTTTGGATTTGTGCTGGATACAGTATGATAACACCGGGATATTTTAGCTATTGCTGAGCAGGGCTTACCCAGATCCCAGGACTTTCTGCTCCTCACCCTACCCCACCATGAGCAGGCTGGGGGTGGGCAAGAAATTGCGAGAGAACACAGCCGGAACAGCTGGTCCCAACTGACCAGAGGGATATTCCAGACCATATGACATTATGCTCAGCATATAAAGCTGGGGGAAGAAGGAACTGGGGGATGGGAGGTGGTGTTTGGGGTGATGGTGTTTGTCTTCCCAAGTAACCATTACACGTGACGGAGCCCTGCTGTCCTGGAGATGGCTGAACACCTGCCTGCCCATGGGAAGCGGTGAATGAATTCCTTCTTTTGCTTTGCTTATGTGTGAAGCTTTTGTTTTCCCTGTTAAACTGTCTTTATCTCAACCCACGAGTTTTCTCACTTTTACTCTTCCGATCCTCTCCCTCATTCCACTGTGTAGGGAGTGAGTGAGCGGCTGCGTGGGGCTTGGTTCCCAGCTGGAGTTAAACCACAACAATATGTAAAACATAACTGTGTTTATAAAGCCAAGACTTAGTCAATGAAACATATTTCAGACAGACTGAGATACAAACAGCATATCCCAAACTCATACTGTAAACATATTTCAGCACATACCCTGTTCCCATGGACCGGCAGCAGAGTATTCTGAAAGATTCAGGAGGTAGAGAAAGGTCTCCAGTTTTATGTGCTTAAAAGCTGAACAATCAATGCTTAATACAACATGATCAATGTTGTCAATATATTTGAGCCTTGGTTAAAATGCTTCAGTAATTTCTTTATGAAAGAATAAATGTATTTTTTCAAATACAACTAAATGCTATGACATCTGAGGCACTTGGTGCACAACACCATGCTAATTCTCTGGGTTCTGTGAAATTCTTTTTCTATAGCAGACAGGTTTGATGTATGTGATTGACTGGCATCATTTAGATCAGTGGTCTCCAAACTTCTTTGATTGCACATCCCTATTAGTGAAACATTTTTGAGCACGCACACCCAGTATTAAGTTACATGCATTGCTGAAGTCCTAATATGTTATTCCTGCACACCAAAGGATCATCTTGCACACACCACTTTGGAGACCACTGATTTAGATGATCTAAGTATCATAAACAACTGCAGTGCTTTGGGTGACACAGACATCTGGGCTTCTTCCTTGCAGTGCTGCAGAAAACAGTTGGATGCAGAAATCTGTGGTCCCTATGGTCAGATATAGTTTGCGAGTCACAAGTACAGGCTATCAAAGTATGGATCATATTCTGCATGTTGATTGTGTTTTTAAAATAATGCAGCAATTAGAGAAACTAAATTAATAGCTGAGCCAGACACCGAGTAATCCACTAATACAAAACTATCTGAAGCATCAGCAGAAAACAAAGAACAAAAGTATTAAAGTATCAAAACATAAAAAAGAGCTCTTAAAGGGTGAAAACAAGACATATAAGAGCAAGATGCGAGGACTTGCACAAAGAGTAGGTATACTATGCAGAATAGCCTGTGAACTGACGTGTGTTTGAGAGCACGTTAAGTTCTGAAGGTTAAAATCATTTTGGACAAGACTGAGGTGCCATTAGCACAATGAGGAAAGGAAACAGAAGCACTGGCTAGGATCAACACAGCCAGCCTAGCTGAGGCACCCATTCACTGTATTCACAGAGGTTTCCAACTCGTCAAGGCCTGCTCTGGGCTGTTCAAGTAATGTAGATTACCTTTACCTGCTTAAGAATGTAATGTACCAGGGTTTCAGATTAATACAAAATATACAGATTTTCCTGCCTGTTCTACAGCTCAGACTTGCATTTTATCAAGAAGCAAATAGAACTGAATGCATTCAATTTGATAATTAAAGCCCTAAAACAGCTTAGCACCTGACTGCCTAGGAGCTGATGGCTTTTGCCATGTAGCATTTCACTGATTAGAGTTTAATGAAGACAATAGACTGAGATGTTCAAAGAGAGTGCATACAACAAAGTATTTTCCACGCAAGCATTCTGGTGGGACAGCTTAGACAACTGGAGTGCTGTGGCAGATGGAGACAAGCCCTTCAGGAGAGACGGGCAGGGACGAGGAAGAAGTGGGCTGCCCTCCATGTGAGGGACTAGCTCAGATGTGTGTGGCTCAGGTCTGGGTAACAGCCTGTGGGTCAGGGTTGGAAAAGAGGTTGCTAAGTGTGACACTGGTGGAGTATGTAACAGACCACCAAACAGGATAAGGAAACTGATGAAGCTTTCTTTGAACATGAGGAAGGCTCTGCATCACTGACCCCCACCCTCATTGGGAAATTTAATGCATTGGGACACCCACGACACCAGCCATCCAGGAGATTGCTGGAGGGTGTTGGGGATAGCTTCCTGTTACACAGGTGCTGTATGGGCCAAGCAGGGCTGATGGACAGTGGGTGATGCTGTACTGGCCATGAAATAGTGGAGTCAAGTTCCTGAGCAGGGGGAGGGAGGATGATGTATATCAGAACACAGACCCCAGTCTTCAGGGGATGCAAACTTCAGGTCATTCAGGGAACTGGTAGGTGGGATACCACGAGACTCAGCTCTGAAGGAAAAAGGATCCCAGTGAAGTTGGTTGGCCTTGGAGGAAAGCATCCTCAAACACAAGAACAGTCCATCTCTACAACCAGGAACCAAGCAGACACAACACAAAGCCAGTTTGGCAAAACAGGAAATTCATTATAGAACTCCCAACACAAAAAAGGCACCATACAGAGACTCACAGCAGAGACAGCCTACAAAGAGAGACTCAAGAAGCACTGCCTGGATTTATAGGGATCATATCAGGGAAGACAAAGCTCATCTGGAGTTGGGACTCACCAGGAACATCAAGAACAATAAGAGCTTCCACAATTACATTAGTGGTAAAAGACTGAACAGAGAAAATAGTAACAACTGCTGAATGGAATAGATGACTTAGTCATAGCAGACACAGAAAAAGTTGAGGTACTCAGTGCATTGACTTGAAGAGGTGAATACACTTCATTTTGCCAAAGCTGTATAAAGCGCAATTAAAGCAGAACTTCTCCCAAATAGAATGAGAAAAGTTCATTGAAATTGGTATTCATAAATGTGTCCTTGAAAACAAGTTTATATAAAGATTTGCCAGCAGAACTTCCTGTTCTGTAGTCATACAAATAATGATTCATTCTTTCAAACCCTCCACTGTAATAATAGTGGTTGTTATTATCTAGTTGCACCTAGGAACAGAGTCTGTATCACAATATGTGAAGTAGTATACAAATAGAGAAAAAGAGGATCACTGCCCGAAAAGCCTGTACTTTAGTGACTCTCTACATTTCTTCCACTGCCTACAATGAAGGTAAGACCATCAGAGTATGTCATTACTCAAATGTCATCATTACAGAAGGGGGGTGGGGGGTGGGGGGAAGACTACTGGCAGCCTTTTACTACCCTTCTTAGGCAAAAGTTTACAATTATGTACCATGAAGAAGACTAACATATTTTAGAGAAAAAGAATCTGTGGAAAAGATGAGCACTCATCCCTTGGTGTCAGACTGCTTACCATCTATCTCTAAAAACAATGTTCTCTTCACCAAAACATTTCAGGGATGCTACATTTAATCTCAAGGCTCTCCAGAGGGCAGCTGCCTTTCATCCGGAGGTTTGCTCTTTCAGAAGAGTGCACAGAACCTGTCACCATCAGATTCCCAAACGAGTTATTTACTGCCCCCCTTCACCTGCCAAGGTCCAAGTGCCTACACCCTTGAACAATTCATAAAATACAACCAGGTACAACAGAGTATTTTTTACAAGCACTACAGGAACTTTATCCCCTTCTAGAGTACATAAAAGTTTTGACTGGGCAGGGCCAGCTCAGCTGGCAGATTCTCTAGTGTTAACCAGGTGGCTTTTGTTAAACATGTATCCCATTGTCTGGAGGTCCCACCAGCCACTGCTCTCAGTGTAGTCTTTAATAGCCCATCGTATTGTTCAGGTTTCCCGGAGGTTGGTGCATGACAGGGGATGTGATATATCCACTCAATGCGATGCCCTTTGGCCCAGGTGTCTATAAGGTTGTTTTGGAAATGATATCTGCTATCTCACCCCTGTTCTTTCTGGGGTACTGTGTCACCTTAGGACTTGCATTTCAAGACCAAGGACAGTGTTCCTGGCTGTGGAATGGGGCACAGGGTATGCTTCCAACCATCTATTCCAGACAAAACCAGGACACCATCCCCTCCAAATCAGCTTGCATGAACTTCACAATAGCCTTGAAGGTACCAACCTCTTAGAACAGGGGTCCTCAAACTTTAACCAGGGGGCCGGCACGCGGATGCAGTGGCAGGCAGCCATCTGCGGCTGCTTGGTTTCCCTCCCCCCCCGCCCCCCGCCGGGGTGTGTGTGTCTGTAAATACCAGGGGCCGGATTGAGGACCCTGGGGGGCCGTATCCAGCCCGTGGGCCATAGTTTGAGGACCCCTGTCTTAAAGGATAAGGTAATCTCTAAAATAGTAGGTAGAATCAGCTTTTTAGCATTGAATTAAGTAAAATGTGTGGCTACTTCTTTATTCCTTCCTTTTTTTCAATTGTGTGAGGGTTTGCTCCAAAGGAGAAGAAGAATATGATCAGCCAACTGGTAATGAAATTCATAATCAGCAACTTAAATTGAAAGTTCTCTTCTGTTTTGGGGCAACGCTGCTGCACTTTTGCTTCTGATCTCACAACATACCTAGATCTTGTGGGTAAATTTAGGTCAAATAAAAAGAAGAAAATAAGCAATAAAAATCTATTTTAAGAGACACCTATTTCCTCTAAGATACTGTGTAGTGAGAGTGTGTCCCAATGTGACTCCAAAGCAAACAGACAGTCCTGAAAGTACAAGCCTTAAAGTTAGAAATCTTGGGTAAATATGCACAGGGTCACAAAGGCAACTTTTCTGTGGCTTTGGAAACGGGAGGGCCTCCCAGTTCTGCAGAACCCCATAAAAAATGTGATACTCTTACATAATCCTGCACTCTCCTGGTTTCTAGGCCTGAGACTTGCAGGAAAAATACTGCCTTTCTAAGACAGCTTATCTACAGAAGTTAATAACCATGGGAAGAGTGTGTAGGCGAAAGACCTTAGCAGGGAATTCTGCCAACTTCCCATTCCTCTGGGGCTCCTTATCTTTGAGACAGACTTTGTCGACATACCTCCTGAACAATCACTCTGCTATTTAAAATTTACCTTGGAGAAAGCCAGAGAAGTTAATGGCTTTCAGTTGAAACTGTTCTGTCTTTGCCCTCTGCCCTGCCATTGTAAGAGATCAAAAATACTCTCCAGGGCTACTAGTAGACCAACTTTTTTTACCAAGAATTTTTACAATGAGATTTACTGTCCCTTTCAGGTTTGGTTCGGGTCATAGAATTTCTGCAAGAAAATAATACACATCTCAGCTTCTTTTTCCAGTTTTCCCCTCAAAGTGATGCAGATATCCAGCTCTCAGAGTCTTGAAAGCAGTAATCTCAGAAGACTTCTCTTTTACATCTTACATCAGGAAGCTGTGCTTAAATGTTTTCTTGCAAGAATTGAAACTTTTGTACTACCAAGTAGGAACTACCAGCCCAAATACTGCAGATCACAAAGACATAATTCCAAGCACCAGTTGCAGAGTGGCTGCTGTTCCATAGCACAACAGCAGCGCTCTGCAGCCAGCAGAGCACCTTATACTTCTGCAGAGTGCTATGCTGCAGTATTGTGCCATTGAACTTAACCTGAAGCTTTTGGGTCTCAGGAGACATCTCTCTGACAAATAAGGAAATTACAAGCTCTAGTAGACACATCAGGCACAATAAAAGACCTTCTAACCATTTCTATGGAGTATTTCCCATAGAGGCATACATTTCAATTCTAGCTATTTTCTTCAGAATAAGTGGTTTAGAGGCCCTATGTGCCCCAACTGTTGCATTAGAATATCATTAAATGTGGCAGAAATTGCATTTAAGAAAAGCTGAATTACTCAGAATACATATCTGAACCAACTTTAAATTTTACAGTTGAAGATGTTCTATCCTGAGGACACGTTTAAGAAAAATATATCATGCTTGTATGAATCCATGTATTTTCCACTTCCCAGGAATACTGCCTTAAAGAAAAAAATGCCCTTAGTTTAGTATGACAAAGCAAGTCATCAGCATCTACCTACTCAAGTGTTTTGAAGTCATCAGGTACACTGTGTTGCTCTCGGAGTAAGCGGGAAAGCTATAAGAAGCTTTATTCTCCTTCCTTTGATTTCTTTTTCTTCCCACGCTACCCAGGCTTGCATGACCACCTAATTCCCTCTCTCCAAAGTGATACCAGCTTCCCTTCTCTCTTACACATCTAAGTCAGTACCACATCCTCTGAATACAATAGCTTCATCAACATCCAGTAGACATGAAGTCTATTTGTTGTATCTACACCATCTTTAAAACACAGTTTAGGCATGCTTAAGTACAGAAATATTTACTCTTGACATTCAATGACCCACAGATCTGCAAACCGGAATGCAAATCACAATCTGGTCTTCAGGTCCTCCCTGTGCTTCTACATGGTCACATCCAACAGCTCAAAACAGCAAGCCCTCAAAACATGAGTGCTGGGCTGCCAGACTCTTGGGCCCATGGGAGGCATGGCAAACCCCAGGGCAACCGGGCACAAGGAGGAATCCAATCACTCTATTGGATGTGGGCCACAGTCTAACACAGCGGCCTGAAACGTACATGTTTCAAGCTGACACCGGTGTGCACTTGCAGATGATACTTTGCCCTTAGCAGAGTAATTTTGACAAACACACAAAAATCAAGGATTTTGTACCAGCATGGCTCACAATAAGCAGGGCTAACTTCTCCATGCCATCACTGAGCAGAAGGAAGCCACCACCCAGCCAGCTGCCAACGCCACCTCTTAGGCTGCTCTGTCACCACAGCCTGCTCATGGGGTTTGACAGCCCCGAGAAAGTCGCCCGATATTTATTTGACGTACAGGTAGCATCGCTGCTCGCCTAAAGAACTGCAAGCAGAGAAGAGCCAAGGGATCTAGCCAGGGCGGGCACAAGCGGGGCGCTGGGCGCCCCGATCCTGCGGGACCCCGCAATGCGCCGGCGCCGAGGCACCCCACGCAGGGGCTGGCCCGCACCCCCCAGCGCCACGCCGAGCAGCCGCGCCGCCCCCGGGAATCCCAGACCGCCCACGCCGCCCTCGGCCGCCTCCCGCTGCCGCCACGGCCACGCCCCCCGGAGGGCGGGGCGGGCGCGCTGCACTCACTTCCTTCGCACCCTCCCGAAGCAGACGCAGCTCGGGCGGGCGGGCGGCCGGCCGGCGTGCTCGCTGCCGCGGATCCCCGTGCGCGTCCTCAGCCCGTCCCCCGCGGCTCCTTACCGCCCCTGGGCGGCAGCGTGCATGGTCCGGCTCGGAGGTGGCGACGGAGGAGGTGGGGCCGATGGGTGGGTACTGCTCCCTCTTCCTCCTCCTCCTCCTCTTATTCTCCTCCCTTCTGTCCCTCTCAGTCTTTCCCTCGTCTCTTCTGCCGTCTACGGAGCATCTCGCTTCGCGCAGCGGCCGCCGCTGCCGCTGCTTCGGGAACAAAGGAGGGAAGCGGCGGCGGCGGTGCTGCCAGCTTCGCGTCCCCCAGTCCCTCTCCTGCCCCGGCTGCCGCGGCGCTTTCTCCGACACCCGCTGCGGGGTTTCTGGCCCCCGCCGAGAGCAGGTAGGTGAGGGGGGCTGGGCTGGGCTCCCCAGGGCCCTCACGGCAGCGAGGGGTGCTCGGGCCTCCCCGCGGGCGATCCTGCCGCTCTCTGCCTCTGCCAGCGGCCTCCTGCCGGCTGGTCCGCGGCGCGGGGCCAGGCCGGGGGCCGGGCCGGCGCAGAGCTGTGCCCGGCCGGCGGCGAGGCTGTGCGGTTTCCCTGACTGGCGGTGGTGAGTCCGTGGGAGCCGGCAGCGGCACGGGGGCCTGGCGGCGGCCGGCCCGGGCGTGACTCAGGGGTTTGCGAGGAGCGGCTCGGCCCCGCCGCCCCGGCTGGGCACCTCCGGCCGCCGTAGCTGCTCCTTGGCCCCGCAGCCTCTGGGTCTTTTGTGTTCCGGTGTCCTCGGCGGATGAGGCGGGGAGGCGGGGGGGTAGCAATTAAACCGCGCTGCGGGCGCTTGGCAGTGGCTCCGCTTTTGTCTCATTCGCCCATCCGGGCTTCACCCTTCTCGGGAAGTGCCCGGTGTCGATTCGTACTCTCCGTATCGACCCCTCCGCCCCGGTTTCCCCGAGAGTGGCCGTGCAGGGGCGAGCGGCCCGAACCGCCTCGGTCAACTCCCCTTGCGCTTTGTTTCTGTGTTTCTCTTGTTTAACTGTGGTCCCTCTCCCAGAGGAGGATGATGAGGTAAGTTAGTATTTAGGCCAGCAAGCCCATCGCTGACGCAGTTCCCGGGGTTTATGGTTGATTTCAGTGCACGCTGGGGCCTTTATTTCCGCCGTTACACTGAAATGCGGGACCGCTGCGCGGCCAGGAGCTGCGTTGTTCCCGCCGCCTCGGGGGCGGAAGGGCGGCTGAGCTGCAGGGCCCGGGGCACCGGCAGGATACACGCTGCCCCCCACACCCCGACCTTCGCTGGTAACGGCGAGGGTGAGCGGCCTGAGTTGCTGCTGGACTTAACACGCGGAATAAAAGCTCTCATTGTGTTGGGAGGTCCCGGGGCCAAGCAGGAGCACCCCTGAGGTGAAGACCGGCTCCTGTTGGTGGCAGAACGAAGACTTCTTTTTTTTTTTTTTTTTTAAATCATAATCTTCTCTTCCGGAAGAGGAACAGTTGGGTTTAACCACCCACCGCCGGGATGATGGGGCGCGTTTGCGAAGCGGTGGCGGCCCGCTGGGCCCCGAGCACACCCCGCCGTCCTCCGCGCTGCGAGCCGCCGGCGGCGATGGCAGCGGGAGATGACGGGCCGGTGATGCTGCATTTTCCGGATTGGATTTCCGCACCCCCGTGGAAGGGAAGGGTGATCGGCTGCCGTCGCGGGGGCCCGGTGGGTCGCGCCGGAGCCGGCGGCCTGCGGGAGATATAAATAGGGGCTGACTTCAGCGTGCCGGCGGAGCGGGCCGTCACGTCGCAGCCGTCTGACAGGCGGAAGCGCGGGCGCTCGCCCATGTGACCGGCCGGGGCGGCGCGGCCGGGGGGCTGATCGTCGGGACAGCGGCACCGAGCTGGTGCGGGGGGGCTTAGCAGGCTGCCGGTGCGCGAGGGCCGGCCAGGGTGGTGCAGGGCGGCGGTGGGCGCTTTCAGGAGAAACAGGGCTGGCACCTGGGTCACCTTGCAGAGCCTGGCAAAGTGCGACTTACCAGGCATGGGGTGACAACGACATGAGCTTTGAATTAGGGGTGTGCGTTACAAGTAGTGGGAGAATGTGCTGATAAAGGAGCCGTGGAGACTCTGATTTGTAGCAGGCTAATACCAGCATTAGCACCTAAAGCTAGATTTAGTAAGTGGTGAAACGTGTTTGCAGCACGCTCATTGGTAAGTGGAGCTAGTCGGTTGAGATTGGTGGTGGCGGTGTGTGATAGCACTTTGAGCTTAGCTGCTAAATAAAGGGGCAGAAGTATGGTCTTTATTTGTATTGCATGGGCATAGGCCTACACGACAAGATGACAAGATTTTGGTTTTTTTAGATTTCTCTAGGTGGGTCATGGTTTCTTCTGACTTCCTTGACTGCTGTGCATAGCTGTAAAACTATCACAGTAAGCGTGAAGCTGTTTTGTAGGCCTGGAAAGAAACAATTTATATCTGGAAGGTGTTGTAAAGGCATGAATAATACAAGTATTTATACCTGGAAAATTAGGTCCTGGGACCACCAGCAGACGAGCAGATGAATTTTGCTGGTTTACTTTCTCCTGCTCTTCTAACTCTTGGAGATTTAGTTTAGCTAGACAAAGGCATCTGTCAGTTGCAGTTGTCAAACTAGTGGAACGTAAATGTACTACTTGCAGTGTGGGATTCCTTAATTAAAAGAAGTATTTGTCTATACACTGTAATGAATTTGCTTCTGGTGTTTTTGACTTATGAGCATCAGCAGTGAAATATCTCTTAATGTGACTGTTCCTGAATAGAAAGACAGGAATCTAGAGGTTACACTAAAATGTCTCCAGGTGCCATGTACAGTGCTTCTACTAAATTTAAATTTTGGGAGGACAAGCACAGTATTATTAGTGCCCTCAATTTGTAGCAGATTGCTTGATTACTGTGTTCCAGTTTTATTGCCTTTGGGAATCAAGGGTTTGGTTGCTGCTCACTCTTTCTACTAACCTTGCTTTGCAGAGGTTAACTGGTAATGAAGGTGAAGTATTTTTACTCCTGACTTCTGCAGTTCATGGCAAAGAGTTAGCATTGTCTGCCTGTCGGAGGTTCAGAAGGCTTGCTGTAACTTTATTAAGACAAAGAATTTAACTGGTGCTTTTTTAATATATTTAGGCTGTGTAATGGAACATATTTAAGCTTAAAGTTGTTAATTTTATTTCTCTTGGAAGAGTAGGACCTAGTCTAAACTTATTATTTCAGAAATGCTCTTTAGGTTCTTGGTTGAAGGGCCTGTTGTACACATGTTCTTGCCAGTTGGTACTCAGTATCAGGTTTCATAAACAATTTAAGCAATGTTCATGGTCTTGTTTTGGAAACTCCTTCTAAAGATAGGAATACGGACTTTAAATGGCTGGTGCCAGTACTTCAGAGATTTTTATTGTTCTGTTTAATAAATGTGTTGTGAGAGTAGGAACTGCTAATAGTGGAATTAGCATCAAAATGATGCAAAATCAATGTTACTGGAAAAGTGGGGCTCTTCTGGAGTTGGGGGGGGGGGGGAAATAAGCTGTTATTTGCCAGAACTTTTTAATAGATAAGAAATTGGTCTTGCTTATTCTGCATATCGCTATTAGTGCTCAGAGGATGGTGATAAAGGACTTTTTTGGCTGTCAGAATTTAATTTGGTCATAACCTGCACATGCAGCTCAGTACTCAACAAGTACATTGTTTCTTAGTATTGGTGTGATGATACTTTCTTCTCTTAAAGGTTCGTAACTATGTTATTCAGCAATACAATTGCACTATTGAATGGTATATTAACATCCATATAACCCTCTTTAAGAATACTGGTATCATTTTTGGGTGCAGGGTGAGCAGACATACTTTAATTCTATAACCCATAATTGATTTTGGTGACATGCCAGCTCCTAATGCAGTTCTTGGTTTTATTTACAGCATTGAAATGACTCAGGAGACAAACCAGACCCCAGGGCCCATGCTGTGTAGTACGGGATGTGGATTTTATGGAAATCCTAGGACAAATGGGATGTGTTCTGTTTGCTACAAAGAGCATCTTCAGCGACAGCAGAACAGTGGTAGAATCAGTCCGATGGGTAAGGTTGTCTGTGGCTTTTTTGCTTTTCTTACTTTTAAAATATACAGAAGATGATGAGGAATCCCAGAACACTTTTCAGGAGAACTTCTGAAAGCTGTGTACTAAAACAATATCAAGAAGGAGAATACTACTTTAAATTACTACAAAGATAAAAATTTAAGCGTAATGTGTAGTGCTACACTTGGCATTCAGCCATAACTTGCTTTGCCAGTTAGCCTCTTCTGTTAGCACATATTTGTAGAATCTTTGTATTTTGTTTGTAAACAGTGTAGCCTGTCTTAAAGGAAGAAGTAATATGCAGCACCAGTGAAGATGGTGTGCAGACAGTTCGTAGCTGTATATGAAACTATTTGACTAGCATATATTCTACAGTTTGTTCATAACTAATTTGTTAAACTCCTCTTACATAGGAACAGCCAGTGGTTCAAACAGTCCTACCTCAGATGCTGCATCTGTACAGAGAGCAGAGACTAGCTTAAACAACTGTGAAGGTGCTGCTGGGAGCACATCTGAAAAATCAAGGTAAGATGAAGGTATGACTTCGAGGTTTGAGTGAGCTGGAGTGTGCTGCAGCCTGAAGGCCTGCAGCAATCCTGCCTTAGTGCAGTGAGTTTCTGCAGAGGAAGAAAGGACGGTCTGTTAGACAGGGGTTTATGAATCTGTGTAAATGAAAACTGATTAAAATATGTGGGGTTGACTGCTACATTTAAAAGAATGTTTCTGATTCATCTGAAGAAATACTTGCTACAGGTTTGCCTGTTTTCTTCTAGAGTAACTAAAATGGAGTAAAAGATGTGTTTTGAAGATAATAGAAGCAGAGGACAGGAACATGTATCAGTAGTAATTGAATAGGTGGCTTATTAATAGATCTGGACAGTTTAAGCTTTTATTATGAATGCAAAACTAATGTAAATTTTGTGTTTCATTGTACTTAAACAGAAACGTGCCTGTTGCCGCTTTGCCTGTAACGCAGCAAATGACAGAAATGAGCATCTCAAGAGAGGAAAAAGTAACACCAAAAAGTGAGACTGAGCCAGGTATGTTTGCAGAGTAACACTGGGTTCAACTGTTGGCGTAACAGAAGCTGATCGTTTGTTTACTTTCTAAGCAGGCATCTCCAGTTGCAGTGTTGGAACTGTTAAGATGATTAAGTACTTTTTTTGAGTACTCTTCAAAGAATCAAGAAAAAGGATAGTGGCACGGTAGAGTTTTAAGAGGCATGTTCAATGTTAGTGAAAATACTGTCACCTGTGAGGGTGGTTTTGGTTCCCAAATCTTTCTTTTTTAAGAGTAAGGCATGCTAAAACCGCATTTCAGCAAGGCGTTTGGTTCTGAAGTCAAAATGTTAAGATTTGTGTGTGCTGTTTAGCAGTACAAATCCTGCTGACTCATGACAGTCAGAATGGCTTGTTGCATGTGGAGAATGGAATTCTTCATAAATTACTTTTTACAGAGGAGTGAGGCTGTGGGGGAAGGGAATACTGATATAAAAATACTAACGAAAGCTGTTTAGGATTCTTGAACTGAGTAATCAGTTGATATAACCAAAGCATTGTTCTGCAGGTGTGGGATACTTGTGGCCTTCATTGCTGGGTTTGAATTGTCAAATGAAAAATTTTATTCTTGTACTGGAAGTTAGCAGCTGTAGTAGTTAGTGCAAACTGTTTCTTGGAGGGAGGTGGGGAGGGGCAGCTTTCTTATCTACAACCAGTAAGTGAATTCATATCAATTTGTTCAAATGGATGTCTTAGCACACTTATTCCATGCTTATATTCACACTTTTTAAATTTAACAGTTCTAAACCACAAAAAGCTTATGTTTAGTATGAAGCTGATTTTTAGTGTGAAGTCTCTTCACTCAAGTTGAAGATAAATGTATTTTTTCAGTTTTGAAATCAGTGAAATTAAAATTGTAGGAGGTGCTACTCAGCCCTGTATAAAAGTGATTTTTATCTAGGTATATTTTTGCCAGCAAAGACTGCTTTAACACCTGAATGTAATTGCTCAGTATTCGTACAGAGGATTTTACCATTTACAGGAAGCCCTACAAGACTTACATGATAAGTCAAGATTTTGTGACATGGATTAAAGTACAGTTATACAATATATTAGACTTTCTATTATGTATAGACTGAGAAGATATTTTTGCAGCTATTAACTTCCTGTAACTGATGTCTTCTGAAGAGGCTTTCTGTACATAAATGAGAAATAATTTAGACTTTGCTACAATACTCATAAACCCATCTCGCCATGTTATGAATTCCTACTTGAAATGTGGCAAGCAGGAGAGAGGAATACATGAAATGGTAGTGGTAGAGGTGGTGGTGAAGTAGCAGGTGGCTTTACTCTTACTAGAACTTCCAGTAGGAATTTGTCCTTTTGCCAGGTGTAAAGGACAATTTTCAGTTATTGTTGATCTGTTACGTGTTTTTCAGGTACTGTGGGTCAGCTGTATCATGGGTAGTGTCATACAGCACTGTTGATTAGAACAGGGTGAAGGAGAAACAAGAGTAGCATGTATTAATTGTAAATAACCTTGCAGGTTGAAACTAGTAAAACCTGTCACAAGCTTTTGTAGAGATTGCTGGAAAAAATACCAGAACTTCATTGTTTTGGTAAAAAACTTGTGGAACAAAACTGCCTTCCTGAGTACATACTTGTAAATTTGTGAGACAGCCTCAATGGCAGTAATAGCAGAGTTCTATTTTAAGTATTATGATTTAAACAGATTGTAGATAGCATAGAATAATGTCCTTATATGCTGTTAGGGTTTGTTGGACATCTGAACTGTGTAGTGTTAGCTGTAGTCACTGGTACACTGATCTGTCTTGCAGGCAAAAGACTTTTTATAAAAATAGTCATGTCTGGACTAGTTGCATTTTTTCTTCTCTTCCTTTTCCCAGCAGCATTCAATATGTGTTGGTCACCCCTCTCAAGGAGGATTTGAAACAACGGTAAATAATTCACATCACCTCATAACAACAAAGCTAATGCTGTCTATGAGGTGTAATCCTCTAATGTTGTGGAGTTGCTAATGAAAACACAGCCTAGTTGTAAGCACAGTCTGACCCTAGCAACTGCACCTCATAACTGTCTATTACCAAGTAACAGATCATGAACAAACAATGTAGCCTTCAAGCAAGGTAGATTGTTCTCCCCTTAATGTCTTCAACAGTATGAAGTCACCTTCTCTTCTGCCAGATTTTCATTGGCAAATGAAATTTTGGATATTTCCCTACAAGCCAAAAAGTTAAAACTAGAACTACATCTGGTGAACTGATCTATTTTTTTAGCAGTCTGTAGCATAGAATTATACTTGCTTGCTGTTGGGACTGAAGCAACTGACTTGAAGGTAGTGAAATTGAGACCAATGAAACTTAACAGGCTTAATTGTCCTGATTGTTTTGTTTTTTTGGTTTTTTCACCCTGATTTTTTTTTTCCCTCCCCCTTCACACAGGTTGAGATTGCGGCCTGGATTCTCATTCAGAACAAATCTGGTGCTAATACAATTAATTGTATCTTAACATTTAAAGGAGGAAAGGCATGATGGATATAACTGCTCTGGTTGGCTGTAATTCGCATGTCTAATGTGCTGTTTTCTTGTGACTGGTACTTTCTTAGTTCAACTTGTTTATTGCAGTTTTAGAATGGAACAGTGGCGTATATTCAGTGCAGTTGTCTGAACTGCTCATGAGTCAGAAGTATAAACTTTATGTGCAAACTCATATTCATAAGCAAGCACTATTTACAAAATACTTTTTACAGGATTTTGATAAGGTTCTACACTTAAGGATTGAATTCTAATACAGTCTTGACTGAAGTCAGAATATACCTATCACAGAAATATGATTCATAGTTGCTTTTTTGCTGTGTTGAGTTGCAGGAATTAAATGCAAGACCTAGCAAACTCCTTTCCTTGTGTTAAGCAATCAGAGCAATCTATCTACCAAGTTGGTGAGGCATAGTGGAGCCTGTTCCTTAAAAAACATGAGCGGGTTGGGTTTTTTAGCAGTTACTCAAATGGAAATGGGAGATCTGTAGAAGAAAAATAATTGTATATTAGCAACATAGTTTATTTTTTATCATTATATAACTGTTTTGAAAACAAGTATGTTTAAACAACTATGTTGTTTAAATTCATAGGATATTTCCAGCATTTTCTTGCACTTTTGTAGGTCATTACATTGCTGAATGCTCAGCTTCTGATCAGGTGTTTCCAGACTTAATTGATATCAACATGTGTATCAGGCTTGGAGTTTTGTTTGGGGTGTTCTTTCAGGGTTTTTAGTGGTTTAGGTTTTTTTTAAAACCCAGTAATAGCTCTGTTTTAGGGAGTAGTATAATTAGCTAACATTTTGTGAAGCCACAGCTGCAGAGCATGACTGCTTATAAAGAAAGTGAACCAGAAATTGAACTGATTATGGTATTGTGTAATCTACAATGTTAAAAATACCTAAATACTGTTAACTTTATAATTCCATTCATGGTTTAGCTTACCCTTTCTGTTTCTGAGTAAATCAGCTTCAGAAGACTGCATGCAATGGTGGTTGGCTCACGTGTCTCTTGGATTTCTACCAAACCAATATGATTAGAGTTATTTTACGGCAGTCCTGCATTCAGGTTGAGACCCTGTTATGGGTTACCCTTGCTTATATTGTAGATAAACCAGTGTGTTGCAAGTAGCACTGTGAGTAAGACGCCAAGTAAACAGCTAGCTTTGAGATGTGGTAGACTGAAGATTATATTTGTTAATCTTGTTGCAATGAGTGCCTTGTTAATCTGACTTATTTTCACGCATGACTATAGTACTTTAGGCATGTTGCTATGTATAGACAGTTCGTTTATGGCTGTTGGTAAAATTGCCTGATAAAACAATTCTGTCTTGTGTTGGAAATAATCATTTCATCTTCATGTTCCCCATGTCTGCTGTAGCTTCACCCTGGATTGAAACAATTCTGAAAGGGATCCATTAGTCTCTCCCAAGCCCTGAAGCTGTTCACCTTGCTTCAGGTGTCTGGGGACCCAGCTGTTGGTTCTGTCATTGTTGGTGATAGGGCACTGTTACTTTAATGGTGGTATGCCACAGACATCAAGTCTTCATGGTGACCAAATAAACCATGTTTCTGTGATACTGAAACTGGGGTATCTTTACATTGTATTAATGTAGCAGTAAAGATACTCAATACTTTATTTAGTTGGGCATGTGGGAGATAGGTTGCATGCTGCCAAACGTTTCTATTCACTTTCTATGTTATGAAATAAAACATGATAGGAGCTTATTCTGCAGCCTTTTGTCATGGGCATCTGGGTCAACATAGCAATTGTAGTTCACAAAGAATAAAGTTTTTATGCTCAGGAAGCCTGATAAAGCATAATAAAATTTTAACCTGGAAAGATGGATAGTATTTATGTACCAGTCCATTTTGTTAATATGCAATGTAAGGATTGTAGTTTCTAGTACAGCTTTCTACTCCATTTCTGCAGAAGTGCAGTCTAATGTCTTTCTGATTACTTTTGACTTTACGTCTTTTGTTCTTGTTGTAATTTAATCTCGTTCTTAATTTTTCCATTTCTTCCATGGTGGGATTTGGTCTTAGCTTCAAGTCAGAATGCTTAAATCAGTTTTCCTTATGCTTTCAAGACTTTGCTCCACTGGTATGCTTACCACTTATAGTACAGTGAAAGTCATGCAGTTTAAGCTGTTGGGATCTTGTTTTGGTTAATTTTTATTTAGTCAGAGAAGCTTTAAAAAACCCATTGGTGTTACTTTGGTAGCCCTTTGTGGTCGCACTTTGATATAGGGAGGGTTAAAAAGTTTGCTTTATTTTCATCATGTTTTGTTCAACTGAAACAGGATTCATACCTTTCCAGTGTGAAATTTGAGGGGAAAATACTTACGGTAGGCGTGCTCTTTTGCAGCAGCTCAACTGGTTTATGTAAGAAAAACTACTGTCAGTTTTGAAAAGCCTGTTCTTAAAGTGGCTTGTAATTTTGAATGGCTGTCCCACATGGTCACTGTGGTTTATACTTTGGGACTGGAGAAGAACTTTGTTCTCCAGTGTCCAAGACCTTTCTGTGTATGCGTTGAATAGCTTTCATGCTGTGGCATGTGGATAACTTCTTTCATCAGAGGCCTTGCTGTTCCCACATGCCTTTTGTAAAGATGCATCTTATCTTCAGACTGCACGTGAAGTTTTCCCAAATTCGTGATGTATTGCCTATATTTATGGCTTTTTTTTCAGGTACCAAATACTAGGTTTTTATTAGTCTTTGTTATCCTAGCAGATCAGTGAGTCTTCCTTGGGCATCATGGAAATGCATCTTACAGTGCCTACAGATAAAAACTTAAGACCAAAACAATAGTTAAAGGCCTGCTCAGCCCGGAAAATCTCTTGCTCCTATGTTTTTCAGCCTTGTAAAAGGAGAACTGGTTTGGTAAAACTCAGGTGAAGTAAACCTGATTGGGTAACCTCTTGAGCTGAGTGTTGGGAAGGGAAATAACCAAGATGATGGAGAGAGGTATATGCCAACAGGAACTCTGATAAAAGGGATGAAACCTGTTTTAGTGGTGAAGGGTTTGCTTCATCTGAAAGTTGTTACTGGTAACTGTAGACCTGCTTCCTCAGTAACGGTTATTTTCCAATGTTTAGCATTTTTTTCAGTCACTTGTTCCATGCTGATCATACAGCAGTCATTCAGAGACTTGGCCTAATGATTAAAGCTGTGATATCTGGCATAAAATGAGTTTCCTATATTGAGGATTGGAACTGTACTTGCCCAGTTGGATTTGACTGACGTGCTAAAGGAAGCCTCTTATGACAAGCAGTTCTCAGGGTAACGTTTGATGAATTTATATTTGCTGCTGATGTCATGCCAGAACAACTACAGTTTACGGTATTTTTCATCTTTCAGGTTGATGAAAAAGGATTTTTCTCACAGAGCTTTAAGTGAGAGGCAGGATAGGCAGCTTTGCCTCTGTCCTAGCTATTACTCAGAAGCACTTTTTTCAAGGTTTGACAAGATAAAAATGCATCATCAAGCTAAACTGGTGTAAAAGAATAGTAGAGTTCTGTATTCATGGGAAGTAATAAGTTGAACATCTTAATTTGGATTTAGGGGGCTGTGCCCCATCTTGTCTTGGGACCTTTGAGTGCCTATTGGCTCGTGTTCTGCTTTTCCTTGGAATATGCTTTAGTGGTGAGGGAAGGATCCTGTTTATCATCCCTTTCAGGAAATGTGCTGCTATAGTTTCTTAAGATACTTTTTGTCATGTTCCAGTTCCTGGCTGGGCTGCCAGTTGTCACAGCTTCTTCATGCAGAGGAGAAAGTATATCTGTAGTAGTTGGTAACATTTTCCCTTAAATGGATTTGTTTTCAGTGTCTTTGTTTTGTGATAGTGATCTACTAGGCTATCTCTGCTTTGGTGATTCCAGGGAAGTTGCTGTTTCCAGTTTTCCTTCCCTGTGGGTATGATAGGCAGTGATAAAGGTTGCTCCTCTTTTCATTTTCTCTTGGTGTGTATTGTGAATGACTTACGCATTTTCTTTTACATCTGATTGAAACAGAATGCATGCTCCCAGGGCTCATATCTGTAAGCTGGTTCTGGTGCAGATGAAACTTCCCTTGACTACCTATACACCACTTGCAAAGTGTGTGAGCATTTCTGGTTCCTCTGTTTAATCTGCCATGTTTTAGGATTATAACTTCATTTTAAAACAAATTAGCAATATAGCAAATCTAAAAGGAGTTTGACCATGCTTTTTGTGAGGTGTTTAGTGATTACTTTCAAGGCCATAGCTAGCAGCTGTTAGCCAAGGTGCATAGTATCCAGCAGGCTTATGCTCTTTGTGATATCACTGGTTTTAACCTGTTTTTTAGTCACAGGCTCTCAAACTGATTAATTGATACTAAACACTGCTCTCCTTGAGATTTAAACACAAGTTCAGAGGATTGTATCAATTCATCTAGAATGTTACTCAAGACAAAATTTTTTCTCAAAACAAAGCAGCAGAAATTACTCCAAGAAGTAGCAATAGCATCAGTGATCATGGTGCTAGTGCTGTAATAATAGTTCTATCACTCAGACCTGGCAGAAGAGCACTGAGACTGAACTTCCAAAACTTTAAGGAAAAGATCTATGCCAGGTGACAGAAATTAAAGGTGATGAAGTGATTAATGGCCTTGGTTATTTGTTAGGACTGTTGCTATAATGTATAAGAAAATATTAGCAGCCATTGTTTTACTGTATGACATTTTTTAAGCACTGAAGATTCCTTATTACCTTTGAGAGCTTGTCACTTTTAAATCTTGTTTAGATTATGAAGTCCTCATTGGGGGCTGTCTTATACAGTGAATTGTGAGGCTTTTTAGGTTAGTGGTAATAGTAAGCTGGGTGTTTAGAGTACCTGTGAACATGGTAATGCGAACACAATTTTAAAAAACAAGTATAAAGGGTAAACAGAAAACCAATCAATATAACTGTTTCTTCATGTCAGGGGAAAAAAAATCCTCTTTTCACAGGATACAACATTTACTGATCCAAAAGCATCTCAGCTAACAAATCCTATTTGTGTGTGTAGAGTTTATTACAAATAAGTCCTTAAAGCTTACATATGCTACCTATTCTGTAATGTGTTCTATAGTTTGTTCTATTTTAGAACAATAGGTGTCATACAGCTGGGAGTGTTCAGGAAAAATGTACCAGGAGCAGGTGTTACGTTGTGTACAAAAACAACTCTCTCAGCTTTCCTCTGTACTAGTTTGGATATAAAGATGACATTTTAAAAGTTTCACTGAAAAAAAAAAAAGTACTTTTTTAACCATCAGATTCACAGAAGGGCAAACCTTTATCCTGCAGAGAACTTAAATCAAAGCTGACTCATTTTGTCTGCAGGTGTTCATAACAGAGGCAGTTGAGGAATGACTTATTTTGAAGCTGAATGTAGTACAAAAATACAGATAGTCAGTGTGAATCTGCACTTGATTCCTTAAATTACTGGAAGTGTCAAAAACATGAGAAATCTTTAAACTGTGCGTGTCTTGTAGCTGTGTTCTGGATCTGTCACAGAATCAGTGGCTTGTTAGCTGCTGTCCTTGTGAACTATTTTAGGCATCTTGACTTCACAAGTGTACTGGCAGAGTAATCCTTCTAAAATATGTTCATATTAGTTATGCTCTCTACAGGTATCCCCTCTGTTCAACAACTTCAGCCATGACAATACTGTTACTGTTTTATATTAAATCTTACTTGATCGCATGATTTTTTAAAAATATTAAATGTGTGCTTAGAACTTCTGGAGTGCCTTCCAAATCCTTAATGCCTGTATGTGCCTGTACAGGTGTAACAAGTGTCTTATATTTTCTAGCCGGTGGGACTGTGGGGAAGATCTGATTTGTTTTGTGTAGAGCCAAAAGGGAAGAACAGAGTACCTAGAAATCCCTATTCCTGATTTACATTTTCGTAGACTTGCCTATGTAGTCCTCTGGACAACAAACATCAGGGTCTTTAGTAGAGGTAATTAATACACAAGAAATACATGCATGCTACTGAATAGCTAGTGAAGTCAAGAACAGGAAATCTAACCTTGACTTGCTTTACTTGCTTCAACAGTTGTTACTCAACCAAGCCCATCAGTTTCTCAGCCTAGTACTTCCCAGGATGAAGAGAGAGCCCCTGAGCTGCCCAAACCAAAGAAGAACAGATGTTTCATGTGCAGAAAGAAGGTTGGCCTTACAGGTATGAGAACACCTGTCAATTTTGAACACATTGGTATGATTAGTTGCCTCTTGCTAGATTAAACTTGGTGAAATGTCTCTACCGTTAAATTTAATTTGCTTCTTCAGGATCCCAACAAATTAGTACGGCTGTTCATCTTTCTTACTCTGTATGTCAGAGTACATGAACATACCCTGCTTGTAGTGACTAAGCCCCTAACTTACAACTTGTATATGAAGCTTCCTATTGATGTTGCTGCTTTTTCTATCTACAGGATTTGACTGCCGATGTGGAAACTTATTTTGTGGACTTCATCGTTATTCTGACAAGCATAACTGCCCATATGATTACAAAGCAGAAGCTGCAGCAAAAATCAGGAAAGAGAACCCAGTTGTGGTGGCTGAAAAAATCCAGAGAATATAAATTAACCTGCCTTGTGAAAAGACTGACTTTGTTTTGTTCTTAATACATCCTAGGAGAACATGAAAGAGCAGGTGCATGGCCATTTTCCTTTGTTCTTCAAAGTTTCACTTTCAGCCTTGTCTGTCTTAATGATACTTCAGGATGTTTGGGTGTTTCTTACAGGCAGAATTGGGTAGGTAACAGCCCTTGAAAATATATATGCTCTCCCCAGGATATAATTGGATGGTTAGAAACTTGCACAGGGGACAGACCCTCTAGTTAACATGTGCCAAACAGATATATGCTATCTGCACATTTGCAGCATATCTACTGTTTGAAGTGTATTTGAAGTATATCATCTTTGGCTAGTGTTATGTGCCTGTTTTGAAGAAGGGTATGTCAAAAAGGTTGGTAGCCTAATTCTATCATTTAAAATCTCATTCTCATTTTAGTTTTCACATCCATTGTTTTTCAGCAGAATGTAAGCTATGTAGAGGGGTCAACCATGCCAGTAAGATCAGTGTTGGTGCCATATTTAAGAAAGTCACTTATCAATTATACTGAGAAAAATGGAAAAAATCAGATAAGTATAAAGGGAAAGCTATTTCATAGGTTCCCAAAGGAAATGTGAACTGGCCTGCAACAGTTGTTAGCTTTTTCTTGTATAGCTAGAAATGTTACATAGCACAAGCTTGACATGTTGGCTTACAAAGAAAAGTTATGTAAGTTTAGACATGCCACAGCAACTCTGTCAACTGACATGTGTCTGTCTGATGGGTAAGTTCCTGAAGTGTGGTGTCTGCTTACCTTCTGTGTGTTCGCAGTTCATAAGGGCATAATTTTTTCCTGTTTTCAGTGTAACAGTTGCACCATTCTGCATGGAAAACCATCCCCAACATGGCTGCTGTAGAATTCAGTCGTAGATGGAACCACTCTTGAAGGGTTGTTTTATTACTTTTAATTGTACTTGAGTGTAGAACTGTAGTGTTCTTGGGTGTATTGCATGGGCTGCATTATCTACAGCATTGTACAATAACAACTCTAGAAAAGGCACTATACTTCACTGATGCTTGTCTGGTAATATCACTTCTGTGTTATAATGGAAGGAGGTTTTGTGATGTATGAAACTTGTGTTTATATAAAAACAAGTACAGTTTAGACTAGTGTTGTGGTAATGCCTGTTCTCATCTGTAAATAGCTATGTATGTATACAAGGCGCTACTCCTGAACCTCTGATTTCTATTGCAGTAGTCAGTCATAGTTTTTACTTCATTACTAAAAGCATCTCGGTTTTACTTCTAACTTCATCCTTCTGAGTTACTAGATCTGTAGACATGTACAGATAGTTCATATTTATGTACTGCACATAATCATGCTACCCAGCATCTATGCTATGTTGTATTATGTAAATAATAAAAGTAATGTACAGAAGACAATACTTTCTTTGTGATAGTTTATTGGTTTTAGTTATTGCTGTGATCAGAAAGTGGGCTTGTAAAGTTCAAGGTGCAAAGTTAGTGTAAAATTCTTGTAGATGTTGTCTTTATGCTTAAGCTTGCCTGTGTCTTCATTTCTTATTTGGATATACCAACTTCTAAAATAAGTTGTGTGAGCAGCTGGAATACAGATAACTACTTGATGGCTTGACAAAAATGCCAGCAAACAGCAGCGTGCTTAAAAGGGAGCAAAGGAAGGCACTAGCAACGAACTTCAAAGGCTTTTTCTTTTGCCTACAAAACTTTTTTCCAGTGGATCTGTTACAATAGAACCAGTACACTGGCTATGCCATTCTGTCCACATCTTCATCAGCAGACCTGGGCAGAGTTATTGTCAGGGTCAGCATCCAAATATGATGTTAAATATGCCAGATTTATCCTTCCCAATAAGAAGGACAGCACATGTTGCCTTGGAGGAAGAAATCTTTACTGCTGGATTATGCATAAAAATTGCTTGTATCAGAAATTGATAATGTGCATCCCACCAGTCAGCTGCTACTCACGTGGTATGTTACTACTACAGCTACTATATACATCTCCAATAAGGGAACACAGGTATGCTCTGGGACTTCATTTTCCAGGATGAATTTTATAACTTAATCATGGAATTACTTTAAAGCAGCAAAATTATCATTTTTCTGCCTTCTGTATTGAAGTATAATCACTACTCCACTGCAGCGTAATATGCTGTTCACTTTTTTTTTCTTTTGAAGCTGAGAGTGCCCTGTAACTGGATATTTGAGGAGAATGTGTCTGGGTTTGATACAGTCATGGCTACAGTGTGTGAGGACAGGTAATAGTACTGATACTGGTAGTTAATGGTTATGATGGTCTCATTCTCCCTGTTCTTTCATCTGAACAAAGGCAGTACTTGGGAAGACTTGTTGAAATAGTTGATCTGGAGGAGTGTGTGGAATGAAAAATTCGTCATTGTCCTATAAAATCATGAACTATATCATACATAAATTGCTCACAAGTGGGGTATGAGCCTGTACTCAAATGTAAGTCTGCAAGCTCCCCTGAGCTTTGTTCTTCTAATAATCTATATAGTGTCTCTAATCAAGGAGCCCTGATTCTGTGGAGGCTCGGTGAACACCCAAAGGAGGGGAAGGCTGTTTAAAAAGAGCAGGTATTGACAAAGGAGACAGGGGTAGTATTTATACTTAGGTGCGAACACTGTGGTACGTCTTCCAAGAAAGAAACATGATCAGTTCACATGACACTGATCCTTGTCTAATGTTTGGCTGTTAGACTGAGATGTTTTTAACTTACACATAAACATGCTGTTCTGGGAAGAGTCTTCCTCTGTCCCAAACAACCATACCAGATGATGGGGACTTATTTTAGTTAGGGAACAAAAAGGAACATACAAACAAATGTGTAAATAAAAGCGGCTAAAAGCTGTTTGGTAATCTTCAATCTGGGAAATACTTGCCTAGCTAGTGTTGTAACTGCAATACCATGTTCCACAGGATCCTGTGCAAACTTACTGACAGCTGTTACTGGAATTTGGAGTACAATGATGAGCTTCCTGTGGTGTTTACAACCTGTTGCTCTAAGGCCGATGAGCTGCCAGATGACTTGGTTGTGGTGCATAAGGATGCCATGGGGTCGAGAAGCCCTGACTGTCTTTCTGATACTTAGCTCTTTGAACACGTGCTTCTGAAAGTTCGTTACTCTGCCATGTGTTTTGGAAGGTCAATATTCACAAGTGTAAGGCCATGTCTTAGACACTTGCTTGTATTTATCATGTCTCTTAGTCACTCAGAGAATACTTAACAAGGATTTGACTCATGCCTCTTGTCTGAGTCAAAATGCATGTTGGTTTCTTAATACTGTAGAGCTGCTGAGGAATGTAATCTGATGCATATATTTGAAGGAGGAAATGTAAATAAGGAAATTGGCTTATTTCAGGTATCCAGGTGTGTTAAGCAGCAATGATTCAGTAAGAAAAGGAACTTTGGTTTCTGTATAGGTGTGTGATTTTGTTGTTGTTGTTTGTATTAGGTTCTAAGCTAGCCAAACAATGAAAATGCATTTTATCACAAATGACTTATTACTGACTCCCTTTTTTGGAAACGCCCAGAGAAGTTGGACTGTGCTGTTACTCAGGAGACAAAAGGTCTCTGGCAATACACCTGAAAGTACCTGGATGCCATTAGAATTAATAAGTGATAAACCCAAACAGTTACATGAGGGGAACAGATAGAAAACCTGAGCTGGAAAAATAGTGCAAACTTGTGGAAACAATAAAAAATAGTCCAGGACTAAAGTTCTCTCGATGAGTGCAGTTAGGATTAGTTACCCCCACAGTGAGGTCCATACCTAACAGAGGAAAGTTTGGGTGGTTTGTGTTTTTTGTTTTTTTTTTTTTAAGTGCCATTTCACAGCCCTGAATTACCCCTTCATCTACCGTAAACGCTTCAGTAGATTGTGCTTCAGCCTTTAAATTGCCCATTGTAGTAGTTTGGTGATGGCCCAAGAATAAACAGGGTTGGGTTTAGGGGTTCGGGTTTTTTGTTGTTTTCTGCTGGACTGAAAAGAATGCAGATACCATTTCTGCTTGAAAGGGGACAACAGCACAACAAGACAAAGAACTGGATTTCTGACAGGTCTAAAGAATTGTATTCAGTGGAAGAAGCAAGTCTTGCTATGTGGGATGCAAGATGGCAGACTACAGGCAGCCTGTGATCAAAATGAAAATAGAGGTGTAGAACTGTTGAAGATGGCAGTATACTTACAAAACACTTGTAGCTCGACTGCTGATTTGTTACTTTGACTGTTACTTTGACTCAAGTAACTTAAGTAAGGTATCTGTATCTTTACCTCCTTGTAGTCCTAGCCTTTTTGTCCCTGCCTACAACCACTCACAGCATTTATTCCCAGGTAGCAATAAGCCTTGTTATCATAAACTGAGGTTTACTCAATAGGGAGAGAAAACAAAATAAATAGGATAACTATATCTACTTTTGCACCTGAGTACATGGATGCAGGCTAGACTATATTGTGTTACTGGTCCTGGCATAATAAGGCAGGTTAAGTTTTGCACTTAACTAACCACATGGGTCAAGTGTCTGCCTCTGCAGGTGTTTCACAGTGAGGTTGTCCATGGCCTTTGCCAAGTGAAGGCATTTCCAAACCCCCCCCTTCTCCTTCCAAGGTCCCATTGGGATGCCTTTAATGCTAGATGACTACCATTGGAGTGAGGTGCTATTTATACTCCATACAGAGCTGACATTTCTCAGTTATGTTGTTGTGACTGTGGAGCAAGTTGTTTTATTTTTTTTTGTTGTGCATGTATTGTAAATATGTGTAGGAAGCATGTGTATATCAAGGAATTCATATATAAAGTGCCTTCATCTTTTTCATTTTTCTTCCAGTTACATGCCATATCTCAAAGGATTTGACTGAACCCAAGTCTGATATTTGCAATGTCATATACTGTGGTTATAAAGTGACCTTCTCTGTATAAGACCAGCATGAATATCAGAGTAAAATGAGCATCCCTAATGACAAACTGGGGCTGTGTTTGCTAAATGGATCACTAAAGCTGTGTTGCTCATGCAAAATGTCTAAATCCAAGGAAAGAGTTGGTCATTGACTGCATAATAGCCAAATGTACTTGCCTAATTGGACACCTTAGCTGCCCATGGCTTCGCTTGCTAAGCTACTTTTAAACTTAAAACACGGCTAGATCTGAATTGGTTTTACTGTCCCCCATACCCATAGGCAACCAGCCTCACTGTGGTTCGGTTTGCTGTTAGGGGAAAAAATCAACAGTTTTAAAATGCTTTGTTTAGGAGTTGTTAGGGTTTTTGTGGTCATTTTGGTAGGGCTGTGAGCACTGTTGATGGTAAGTCACTTTTAACCTGGTCTTCCTTGTTCATGTGTTTCTAGGTTCTTTCTATAGCTCCAACAATTCAGTCAATATACATGGAGGCAACATGACTTAAAGGATTAACTGAAGTCATGATTTGGTATGGAGCCCTGCTCATACCTTTTTCCTTTCAGCGTCATTTTCCCACTGCTACATCATCTTCTCACTGATACCTACGGAGATAGGTATCTCTGTCCCTTTATCCAGTGTCTGAAAGGAGTCATTAAATGTTAACCAGGCATATTTAGAGATAATATTTGGACTTGCTTTTACTGGTTGATTTTTATTTTCAGACTTCATTGACAGTGGTCTTTTCATGTACTTCATGTATTTTGTCTTCTGAAAGCATTTTGGTGGTGGTGATGTACTCATACAGCTTGTCGGTGTACTTTTTTGTGAGAGGTGTTGGAAGCACAAGGTGCTTGCGGAGCTACCGCATGGCAAATGTGTAGGTGGAAAAATGCTCCCTACACAGCTCAGGCTTTTCATCTTCAGAGACCTACATTTGTC